>NC_048574.1:7532675-7640175 GCF_013265735.2 Oncorhynchus mykiss | reverse complement strand
GGTGCTGCTGTAGGCCCTCCGTGGTTGGTGACAGAAGCACCAGATCATCGGCAAACAGCAGACATTTGACTTCGGATTCTAGCAGGGGGAGGCCGGGTGCTGCAGACTTTTCTAGTGCCCGCGCCAATTCGTTGATATCTCTCTCTCTCTCTCTCTCTCTCTCTATGTCTCTCTCTCTCTCTCTCTCAATTCAATTCAATTCAATTCAAGGGCTTTATTGGCATGGGAAACATGTGTTAACATTGCCAAAGCAAGTGAGGTAGACAACATACAAAGTGAATATATAAAGTGAAAAACAACAAAAATTAACAGTAAACATTACACATACAGAAGTTTCAAAACAGTAAAGACATTGCAAATGTCATATTATATATATATATATATATACAGTGTTTTAACAATGTACAAATGGTTAAAGGACACAAGATAAAATAAATAAGCATAAATATGGGTTGTATTTACAATGGTGTGTGTTCTTCACTGGTTGCCCTTTTCTCGTGGCAACAGGTCACAAATCTTGCTGCTGTGATGGCACACTGTGGAATTTCACCCTGGAGATATGGGAGTTTTTCAAATTTGGATTTGTTTTCGAATTCTTTGTGGATCTGTGTAATCTGAGGGAAATATGTCTCTCTAATATGGTCATACATTGGGCAGGAGGTTAGGAAGTGCAGCTCAGTTTCCACCTCATTTTGTGGGCAGTGAGCACATAGCCTGTCTTCTCTTGAGAGCCATGTCTGCCTACGGCGGCCTTTCTCAATAGCAAGGCTATGCTCACTGAGTCTGTACATAGTCAAAGCTTTCCTTAATTTTGGGTCAGTCACAGTGGTCAGGTATTCTGCCGCTGTGTACTCTCTGTTTAGGGCCAAATCGCTCTCTCTCTTTCTCTCTCTATCTCTCTCTCGCTCTCTGTCTCTCTCTCGCTCTCTGTCTCTCTCTCTCTCTCTCTCGCGCTCTCTGTCTCTCTGTCTCTCTCTCTCTCTCTCTCTCTCTTTTTCTCTCTCTTTCTCTCTTTCTCTCTCTCTCGCTCTCTCTCTCTCTCTTTCTCTCTCTCTCGCTCTCTGTCTCTCTCTCGCTCTCTGTCTCTCTCTCGCTCTCTGTCTCTCTCTCTCTCGCGCTCTCTGTCTCTCTCTCTCTCTCTCTCTCTCTTTCTCGCTCTCTGTCTCTCTCTCGCTCTCTGTCTCTCTCTCTCTCTCTCGCTCTCTGTCTCTGTCTCTCTCTCTTTCGCTTCTCTCTCTCTCCCTCTCGCTCTCTGTCTCTCTCTTTCTGTCTCTCTCTCTCTCTCTGTCTCTCTCTCTATATATCTCTCTCTCTCTCTCTGTCTCTCTCTCTCTCTATTTCACTCTCTCTCTCTCAGTTCAATTTCAATTTCAGGGGCTTTATTGGCATGGGAAACATACAGTGCCTTGCGAAAGTATTCGGCCCCCTTGAACTTTGCGACCTTTTGCCACATTTCAGGCTTCAAACGTAAAGATATTAAACTGTATTTTTTTGTGAAGAATCAACAACAAGTGGGACACAATCATGAAGTGGAACGACATTTATTGGATATTTCAAACTTTTTTAACAAATCAAAAACTGAAAAATTGGGCGTGCAAAATTATTCAGCCCCTTTACTTTCAGTGCAGCAAACTCTCTCCAGAAGTTCAGTGAGGATCTCTGAATGATCCAATGTTGACCTAAATGACTAATGATGATAAATACAATCCACCTGTGTGTAATCAAGTCTCCGTATAAATGCACCTGCACTGTGATAGTCTCAGAGGTCCGTTAAAAGCGCAGAGAGCATCATGAAGAACAAGGAACACACCAGGCAGGTCCAAGATACTGTTGTGAAGAAGTTTAAAGCCGGATTTGGATACAAAAAGATTTCCCAAGCTTTAAACATCCCAAGGAGCACTGTGCAAGTGATAATATTGAAATGGAAGGAGTATCAGACCACTGCAAATCTACCAAGACCTGGCCGTCCCTCCAAACTTTCAGCTCATACAAGGAGAAGACTGATCAGAGATGCAGCCAAGAGGCCCATGATCACTCTGGATGAACTGCAGAGATTTACAGCTGAGGTGGGAGACTCTGTCCATAGGACAACAATCAGTCGTATATTGCACAAATCTGGCCTTTATGGGAGAGTGGCAAGAAGAAAGCCATTTCTTAAAGATATCCATAAAAAGTGTTTTTTAAAGTTTGCCACAAGCCACCTGGGAGACACACCAAACATGTGGAAGAAGGTGCTCTGGTCAGATGAAACCAAAATGGAACTTTTTGGCAACAATGCAAAACGTTATGTTTGGCGTAAAAGCAACACAGCTGAACACACCATCCCCACTGTCAAACATGGTGGTGGCAGCATCATAGTTTGGGCCTGCTTTTCTTCAGCAGGGACAGGAAAGATGGTTAAAATTGATGGGAAGATGGATGGAGCCAAATACAGGACCATTCTGGAAGAAAACCTGATGGAGTCTGCAAAAGACCTGAGACTGGGATGGAGATTTGTCTTCCAACAAGACAATGATCCAAAACATAAAGCAAAATCTACAATGGAATGGTTCAAAAATAAACATATCCAGGTGTTAGAATGGCCAAGTCAAAGTCCAGACCTGAATCCAATCGAGAATCTGTGGAAAGAACTGAAAACTGCTGTTCACAAATGCTCTCCATCCAACCTCACTGAGCTCGAGCTGTTTTGCAAGGAGGAATGGGAAAAAAATTCAGTCTCTCGATGTGCAAAACTGATAGAGACATAACCCAAGCGACTTACAGCTGTAATCGCAGCAAAAGGTGGCGCTACAAAGTATTAACTTAAGGGGGCTGAATAATTTTGCACGCCCAATATTTCGGTTTTTGATTTGTTAAAAAAGTTTGAAATATCCAATAAATGTCGTTCCACTTCATGATTGTGTCCCACTTGTTGTTGATTCTTCACAAAAAAATACAGTTTTATATCTTTATGTTTGAAGCCTGAAATGTGGCAAAAGGTCGCAAAGTTCAAGGGGGCCGAATACTTTCGCAAGGCACTGTATGTTTACATTGCCAAAGCAAGTGAAATAAATTATAAACAAAAGTTAAATAGACAATTAAAAATTAACAGTAAAACAAAAGTTACAAAATAATAAAGACATTTCAAATGTCATATTATGTATATATGCAGTGTTGCAACGATGTACAAATGGTTAAAGGACACAAGATAAAATAAATAAGCATAAATATGGGTTGTATTTACAATGGTGTGTGTTCTTCACTGGTTGACCTTTTCTCGTGGCAACAGGTCACAAATCTTGCTGCTGTGATGGCACACTGTGGAATTTCACCCAGTAGATATGGGAGTTTATCAAAATTGGATTTGTTTTCGAATTCTTTGTGGATCTGTGTAATCTGAGGGAAATATGTCTCTCTAATATGGTCATACATTGGGCAGGAGGTTAGGAAGTGCAGCTCAGTTTCCACCTCATTTTGTGGGCAGTGTGCACAGAGCCCATCTTCTCTTGAGAGCCAGGTCTGCCTACGGTGGCCTTTCTCAATAGCAAGGCTACGCTCACTGTACATAGTCAAAGCTTTCCTTAATTTTGGGTCAGTCAGAGTCAGGTATTCTGCCACTGTGTACTCTCTGTTTAGGGCCAAATAGCATTCTAGTTTGCTCTGTTTTTTTGTTATTTCTTTCCAGTGTGTCAAGTAATACAATATATTATTATTCGACCATGCTGGTCATTTATGAACATTTGAACATCTTGTCCATGTTCTGTTAAAATCTCCACCCGGCACAGCAAGAAGAGGACTGGCCACCCCTCATATTCTGGTTCCTCTCTAGGTTTCTTCCTAGGTTCTGGCCATTGTAGGGAGTTTTTCCTTAGCCACTGTGCTTCTACACCTGCATTGCTTGCTGTTTGGGGTTTTAGGCTGGGTTTCTGTACAGCACTTTGAGATATCAGCTGATGTAAGAAGGGCTTTATAAATTCATTTGATTTGATTTGGTTCTTGTTTTCTCATTATTTGGTTGGGTCTAATTATGTTGCTGTCATCTCTCTCTCTCTGTCTGTCTCTTCCTCGCCCTCCATACCCTAATGACCTGCCCTCCATATCCTATTGACCTGCCCTCCATATCCTAATGACCTGCCCTTCATACCCTAATGACCTGCCCTCCATACCCTAATGACCTGCCCTTCATACCCTAATGACCTGCCCTTTATACCCCAATGACCTGCCCTTCATACCCTAATGAACTGCCCTTCATATCCTAATGACCTGCCCTTCATACCCTAATGACCTGCCCTTCATACCCTAATGACCTGCCCTCCATACCCTAATGACCTGCCCTTCATACCCTAATGACCTGCCCTCCATATCCTAATGACCTGCCCTTCATACCCTAATGACCTGCCCTTCATACCCTAATGACCTGCCCTCCATACCCTAATGACCTGCCCTTCATACCCTAATGACCTGCCATTCATACCCTAATGACCTGCCCTTCATACCCTAATGATCTGCCCTTCATATCCTAATGACCTGCCCTTTATACCCTAATGACCTGCCCTTCATACCCTAATGACCTGCCCTTCATACCCTAATGACCTTCCCTTCATATCCTAATGACCTGCCCTTCATACCCTAATGACCTGCCCTTCATACCCTAATGACCTGCCCTCCATAACCTAATGACCTGCCCTCCATACCCTAATGACCTGCCCTCCATATCCTAATGACCTGCTCTTCATACCCTAATGACCTGCCCTTCATAACCTAATGACCTGCCCTTCATACCCTAATGACCTGCCCTTCATACTGTAACCGCTCAAATGGCAATAAAAACATCAACACCAGAGACTTATAGATGTTGTTTCCAAAGTGTTTGTTTTAATTGACTGCCAAGAGGCTCTT
Source organism: Oncorhynchus mykiss (assembly GCF_013265735.2). NCBI lineage: Eukaryota > Metazoa > Chordata > Actinopteri > Salmoniformes > Salmonidae > Oncorhynchus > Oncorhynchus mykiss. The sequence continues at coordinate 7,635,297 of NC_048574.1, read as the reverse complement.
ATTGCTCCAACACCATCTCTCCTTGCTCTCCCTTCCTTTCGCTCTGTTCTGTAATCTGTCCAGGTTGTTCCACTCCACTGCTCAGAGAACCCCTGCTTCCACATGGGCCTGATCTTGTTTGTGTCTGCTTTGCATTTTTCCCTCTCTCTCTCTTTTCCCAGGGTTCTCTCTCTCTCTCTTTTCCAAGGGTTCTCTCTCTCTCTTTTCCCAGGGTTCTCTCTCTCTCTCTCTTTTCCCAGGGTTCTCTCTCTCCTTTCCCAGGGTTCTCTCCCTCTCTCTCTTTTTCCAGGGTTCTCCCCCTCTCTCTTTTCCCAGGGTTCTCTCCCTCTCTCTCTCTTTTCCCAGGTTTCTCTCCCTCTCTCTCTTTTTTCCCAGGGTTCTCTCCCTCTCTCTCTCTTTTCCCATGTTTCTCTCCCTCTCTCTCTTTTTCCCAGGGTCCTCTCCCTCTCTCTCTCTTTTCCCAGGGTTCTCTCCCTCTCTCTTTTCCCAGGGTTCTCTCCCTCTCTCTTTTCCCAGGGTTCTCTCTCTTTTCCCAGGGTTCTCTCTCTCTTTTCCCAGGGTTCTCTCTCTCTCTTTTCCCAGGGTCCTCTCCCCCTCTCTCTCTTTTCCCAGGGTCCTCTCCCTCTCTCTCTTTTCCCAGGGTCCTCTCCCTCTCTCTCTCTTTTCCCAGGGTTCTCTCCCTCTCTCTCTTTTCCCAGTGTTGTCTATGTCTCTTTTCCCAGGGTTCTCTCCCTCTCTCTCTTTTCTCAGGGTTCTCTCCCTCTCTCTCTCTTTTCCCAGGGTTCTCTCTTTTCCCAGGGTTCTCTCTTTTCCCAGGGTTCTTTCTATGGGCAGCAGCACTCAGTGTTGAGGAATTTGAGGGTGGTTGCTGGTTAAGGTGTCTCTCTCTCTTTGTCACTCTGTCGCTCTGTTGCGCTGTCGCTCTGTCTTTCTCGCCCTCTCTCTCTCTCTCTCTCTCTCTCTCTCTCTCTCTCTCTCTCTCTCTCTCTCTCTCATCCCCCTTCCCCTGCGTACCAGCCCTCAGTGTTGAGGAATTGAAGGGTGGTTGGTGCTTTCTGTGGATGAGCTGTCTGTCGTTCTGTCAGTGTTTGTGTTGGTTCAGGAAGCCAGGCAGCAGGGGACGGTGTGTGACGGCTGGTCTGTGGTTGCCAATAGGGATGGATGAGTCACTATAGCCCCCATAGCTCAGCCTGCTTCATATGAGCTCTGACTCTGCCTCCGTCCCAAACGGCATTCCTATTCCCTATATAGTTTGTGTCTGCTTTGCATTTTTCCCTCTCTCTCTCTTTTCCCAGGGTTCTCTCTCTCTCTCTTTTCCAAGGGTTCTCTCTCTCTCTTTTCCCAGGGTTCTCTCTCTCTCTCTCTTTTCCCAGGGTTCTCTCTCTCTTTTCCCAGGGTTCTCTCCCTCTCTCTCTTTTTCCAGGGTTCTCTCCCTCTCTCTTTTCCCAGGGTTCTCTCCCTCTCTCTCTCTTTTCCCAGGTTTCTCTCCCTCTCTCTCTTTTTTCCCAGGGTTCTCTCCCTCTCTCTCTCTTTTCCCATGTTTCTCTCCCTCTCTCTCTCTTTTCCCAGGGTCCTCTCCCTCTCTCTCTCTTTTCCCAGGGTTCTCTCCCTCTCTCTTTTCCCAGGGTTCTCTCCCTCTCTCTTTTCCCAGGGTTCTCTCTCTTTTCCCAGGGTTCTCTCTCTCTCTTTTCCCAGGGTCCTCTCCCCCTCTCTCTCTTTTCCCAGGGTCCTCTCCCTCTCTCTCTTTTCCCAGGGTCCTCTCCCTCTCTCTCTCTTTTCCCAGGGTTCTCTCCCTCTCTCTCTTTTCCCAGTGTTGTCTATGTCTCTTTTCCCAGGGTTCTCTCCCTCTCTCTCTTTTCTCAGGGTTCTCTCCCTCTCTCTCTCTTTTCCCAGGGTTCTCTCTTTTCCCAGGGTTCTCTCTTTTCCCAGGGTTCTTTCTATGGGCAGCAGCACTCAGTGTTGAGGAATTTGAGGGTGGTTGCTGGTTAAGGTGTCTCTCTCTCTTTGTCACTCTGTCGCTCTGTTGCGCTGTCGCTCTGTCTTTCTCGCCCTCTCTCTCTCTCTCTCTCTCTCTCTCTCTCTCTCTCTCTCTCTCTCTCTCTCTCTCTCTCATCCCCCTTCCCCTGCGTACCAGCCCTCAGTGTTGAGGAATTGAAGGGTGGTCGGTGCTTTCTGTGGATGAGCTGTCTGTCGTTCTGTCAGTGTTTGTGTTGGTTCAGGAAGCCAGGCAGCAGGGGACGGTGTGTGACGGCTGGTCTGTGGTTGCCAATAGGGATGGATGAGTCACTATAGCCCCCATAGCTCAGCCTGCTTCATATGAGCTCTGACTCTGCCTCCGTCCCAAACGGCATTCCTATTCCCTATATAGTGCACTACTTTTTTTAAACCTTATGTGCTGTATGCAATAGAGTACTATTTGAGTCTCTGACTCAGGTTCAGTGCTGCAGACCGACTTGATCAGATGCATGGTCACAATAGCCAGCTGAGGGTGCGGTAAAGTGGATGGCATTTCCATAATTACGGGCTTGTTGACGTCATCTTCTGGCAGTTGGTTCACTTTGCCTGGACAGACATGACGTTCCTAAGACATGTTCAGACACATGATCGAGACCATAAAGGGATAACTTAGAGCCCGGGGCTTGTTTCACCTTGCTTGCTTTCTTTGGTCGTCTCGGATAATCATGTTAATTTGGCTCGTGGATGCACAACAGAGGTCTTAAAATAATAGAAGTCAGTTTGCAGATGATTTTATCCAAAGCGACTTACAGTCAAGCACTTTACATACAGGTGTTCCTGGGAATCGAACCCACTATCTTAGCGTTGCAAGCGCCATGTTCTACTAACTGAACTACAGAGGACCGTGTTCTACTAACTGAACTACAGAGGACCGTGTTCTACTAACTGAACTACAGAGGACCATGCTCTACTAACTGAACTACAGAGGACCATGTTCTACTCACTGAACTACAGAGGACCGTGTTCTACTCACTGAACTACAGAGGACCATGTTCTACTCACTGAACTACAGAGGACCGTGTTCTACTAACTGAACTACAGAGGACCAAAAGTGAAATAAGCAATATAAAATGTACAGTAAACACTCACAAAAGTTCCACAATGTCACACCAGTGACACAAGAATAAAGACATTTTAGATGTCATGTTCAAATAGTTAAAGTACAAAAGGAAAAATAAATAAACATAAATATGGGTTGTATTTACAATGGTGTTTGTTCTTCATTCGTTGCCCTTTTCTTGTGGCAACAGGTCACAAATAGCCCACTGTGGAATTTCACCCAGTAGATATGGAAGTTTAACAAAATTGGGTTTGTTTTCAAATTCTTTGTGGATCTGTGTAATCTGAGTGAAATATGTCTCTCTAATATGGTCATACATTGTCTAGGAGGTTAGGAAGTGCAGCTCAATTTCCACCTCATTTTGTGTCTCATGTCTGCCTACGGCGACCTTTCTCAATAGCAAGGCTATGCTCACTGAGTCTGTACATAGTCAAATATTTCCTTAAGTTTGGGCCAGTCACAGGTATTCTGCCACTGTGTGCGCTCTGTTTAGGGCCAAATAGCATTCTAGTTTGCTCTGTTTTTTTTCTCCTGATTTGGTTGCGTCTAATTGTATTGCTGTCCTGGGACTCTGTGGGGTCTGTTTGTGTTTGTGAACAGAGCCCCAGGACCAGCTTGCTTAGGGGACTCTTCTCCAGGTTCATTTCTCTGTAGGTGATGGCTTTGTTATGGAAGGTTTGGGAATCGCTTCCTTTTTATGTGGTTGTAGAATTTAATCGCTGTTTTCTGGACTTTGATCATTAGTGGGTATCGGCCTAATTCTGCTCTGCATGCATTATTTGGTGTTTTACGTTGTACACAGATGATATTTTTGCAGAATTCTGCATGCAGTCTCAATTTGGTGTTTGTCCCATTTGTTGAAATCTTGGTTGGTGAGCGGACCCCAGACCTCACAACCATAAAGGGCAATGGGCTCTATGACTGATTCAAGTATTTTTAGCCAGATCCTAATTGGTATGTCAAATTTTATGTTCCTTTTGATGGCATAGAATTCCCTTCTTGCCTTGTCTCTCCGATCGTTCACAGCTTAGTGTGGCGCTGATGTTTAGGCCGATGCATGTATAGTTTTTTTGTGTGCTCTGGGGCAACAGTGTCTAGATGGAATTTGTATTTGTGGTCCTGGTGACTGGACCACAAATAGGTGCTGCTGTAGGCCCTCCTTGGGGACAGAAGCACCAGATCATCAGCAAACAGTAGACATTTGACTTTGGATTCTAGTAGGGTGAGGCCGGGTGCTGCAGACTTTTCTAGTGCCCTCGCATATTCGTTGATATATATGTTGAAGAGGGTGGGGCTTAAGCTGCATCCCTGTCTCAAGCCACGGCCCTGTGGGAAGAAATCTGTGTGTTTTTTGCCAATTTTAACCGCACACTTGTTGTTTGTGTACATGGATTTTATAATGTCGTATGTTTTTCCCCCAACACCACTTTCCATCAGTTTGTATAGCAAACCCTCATGCCAAATTGAGTCGAAGGCTTTTTTGAAATCAACAAAGCATGAGAAGACAATGCCTTTGTTTTGGTTTGTTTGTTTGTAAATTAGGGTGTGCTGGGTGAATACGTTGTCTATCGTACGGTAATTTGGTAAAAAGCCAATTTGACATTTGCTCAGTACATTGTTTTCACTGAGAAAATGTGCAAGTCTGCTGTTAATGATAATGCAGAGGATTTCCCCAAGGTTGCTGTTGACATGTAGTTATTTGGGGTCAAATTTGTCTCCACTTTGTGGATTGGGGTGATCAGTCCTTGGTTCCAAATATTGGGGAAGATGCCAGAGCTAAGGATGTTAAAGAGTTAAAAAAAAGCCAATTTGAATTTGTGGTCTGTATATTTTATAATTTCATTGAGGATACCATCATCACCACAGGCCTTTTTGGGTTGGAGGGTTTTTATTTTGTCCTTTAGTTCATTCAAGGTAATTGGAGAATCCAGTGGTTTCTGGTAGTCTTTAATAGTTGATTCTAAGATTTGTAGTTGATCATATGTTTTTCCTGTTTGTTCTTTGTTATAGAGCCAAACATATTGGAGAAGTGGTTTACCCATACATCTACATTTTGGATTGATAACTCTTTGTGTTGTTGTTTGTTTAGTGTTTTCCAATTTTCCCAGAAGTGGTTGGAGTCTATGGATTCTTCTATTACATTGAGCAGATTTCTGACCTGCTGTTCCTTCTTTTTCCGTAGTGTATTTCTGTATTGTTTTAGTGATTCACCATAGTGAAGGCGTAGACTCAGGTTTTCTGGGTCTCTATGTTTTTGGTTGGACAGGTTTCTCAGTTTCTTTCTTATGTTTTTGCATTCTTCATCAAACCATTTGTCATTGTTGTTCATTTTTAGATTTGATAGGGAAGCCGAGAGGTCAAATAAACTGTTTAGTCTTTCTGCTGCCAAGTTTACACCTTCAACATTACAGTGGAACGTTTTGTGCAGGAAGTTGTCTAAAAGGGATTGAATTTGTTGTTGCCTAATTGTTTTTTGGTAGGTTTCCACACTACCTTCCTTCCACCTATAGCATTTCTTGATATTCCTCAGTTCCTTTGGCTTTGATGCCTCATGATTGAGTATTGCTCTGTTAGACTGTAGGGGGGCATATGGGGGAGGGAACGCTGTCATCCAGGTAGTTGTTTGTCCCCCTTTGTGCTGAGGGTGTCAGGTTCTTGTCCAGTTCTGTTATTTAGGTCACCACAGACTAGTACATGTCCCTGGGCCTGGAAATGATTGATTTCCCCCTCAAGGATGGAGAAGCTGTCTTCATTAAAGTATGGGGATTCTAGTGGGTGGATATAGGTAACACACAGGAGGACATTTTTCTCTGTTGAGATAATTTCTTTTTGAATTTCTAGCCAGATGTAAAATGTTCCTGTTTTGATTAATAGAGTGACATAGTTCTGCTCTATATCAAAGTAGCATACCGCCTGAGTCCCTTCCCTGTTTCACACCTGGTGGATGGGACTACCATCTCCTAGTAACCTAGAGGGCAACCAGTGGGTCCATCTCCTCTATACCACCCACCTGGTAGTGTTGTGGATGGGACTACCAGCTCTCTATAACCTAGAGGGTAACCAGTGGGTCCATCTCCTCTATACCACCCACCTGGTAGTGTGGTGGATGGGACTACCAGCTCTCTGTAACCTAGAGGACAACCAGTGGGTCCGTCTCCTCTATACCACCCACCTGGTAGTGTGGTGGATGGGACTACCAGCTCTCTATAACCAAGAGGGTAACCAGTGGGTCCATCTCCTCTATACCACCCACCTGGTAGTGTGGTGGATGGGACTACCAGCTCTCTGTAACCTAGAGGACAACCAGTGGGTCCATCTCCTCTATACCACCCACCTGGTAGTGTGGTGGATGGGACTACCAGCTCTCTGTAACTTAGAGGACAACCAGTGGGTCCATCTCCTCTATACCACCCACCTGGTAGTGTGGTGGATGGGACTACCAGCTCTCTGTAACCTAGAGGACAACCAGTGGGTCCATCTCCTCTATACCACCCACCTGGTAGTGTGGTGGATGGGACTACCAGCTCTCTGTAACCTAGAGGGCAACCAGTGGGTCCATCTCCTCTATACCACCCACCTGGTAGTGTGGTGGATGGGACTACCAGCTCTCTGTAACCTAGAGGGTAACCAGTGGGTCCATCTCCTCTATACCACCCACCTGGTAGTGTGGTGGATGGGACTACCAGCTCTCTGTAACCTAGAGGGTAACCAGTGGGTCCATCTCCTCTATACCACCCACCTGGTAGTGTGGTGGATGGGACTACCAGCTCTCTGTAACCTAGAGGACAACCAGTGAGTCTGTCTCCTCTATACCACCCAATCTAAGATTCTCTAGATTACAGAGAGCTGGTAGTCCCATCCACCACACTACCAGCTCTTTGTAACTTAGAGGGCAACCAGGGGGTCCATCTCCTCTATACCACCCACCTGGTAGTGTGGTGGATGGGACTACCAGATAGATGGCAACCAGTGGGTCCATTTCCTCTGTACCATGTTTCTTGTAGGATGACAATTTCTGTATTTCCAATTTTTTGGGTGATGTCCAGGTTCCTGCTCTTTAGGCCAATGACCTCAGATATTCCAGGATGATCGATCTCTCTCTCTCTTTTATTTATTAACATTAATTTATCTAGGCAGGTCAGTTAGCAAACAAATTCTTATTTACAATGGTGGCCTAGGAACAGTGGGTTAACTGCCTTGTTCAGGGGCAGAACGACTTCGATTTCTACCTTGTCAGCTCTGGGATTTGAACTTGTAACCTATTGGTTACTTGTCCTACACTCTAACCACTAGACTCCCTGCCCCCCCCCCCTACACTCTAACCACTAGACTCCCTGCCCCCCCTACACTCTAACCACTAGGCTACACTGACGTCCCTACACTCTAACCACTAGACTCCCTGCCCCCCCTACACTCTAACCACTAGGCTACACTGCCGCCCCTACACTCTAATCACTAGACTCCCTGCCCCCCCTACACTCTAACCACTAGACTACCTACCCTCTCTACACTCTAACCACTAGACTACCTGCCCCCCCTACACTCTAACCACTAGACTACCTACCCCCTCTACACTTAACCACTAGACTACCCCCTCTACACTCTAACCACTAGACTCCCTGCCCCCCCCCTACACTCTAACCACTAGACTCCCTGCCCCCCCCCCTACACTCTAACCACTAGACTCCCTGCCCCCCTCTACACTCTAACCACTAGGCTACACTGCCGTCCCTACACTCTAACCACTAGACTCCCTGCCCCCCCTACACTCTAACCACTAGACTACCTACCCCCTCTACACTCTAACCACTAGACTACCTACCCCCTCTACACTCTAACCACTAGACTACCTGCCCCCCCTACACTCTAACCACTAGACTACCTATCCCCTCTACACTCTAACCACTAGACTACCCCCTCTACACTCTAACCACTAGACTACCTGCCCCCCCTACACTCTAACCACTAGACTACCCGCCCCCCATACACTCTAACCACTAGACTACCTACCACCCCTACACTCTAACCACTAGATACCTCCCCTCTACACTCTAACCACTAGGCTACCTACACTCTAACCACTAGACTACCTACCTCCCCTACACTCTAACCACTAGACTACCTACCCCCTCTACACTCTAACCACTAGACTACCTGGAATTTAATGTCCAACTGTTCCTTATCTGTATGAGGAATCATCCTCTATTCTTCTCCTCCTTCCGGCTTTAAGGTTACTGTTGTACTATCTCCTCCCTCTCTTCTTCTCTACACCAACCTTGTTCACAGTTTTCTACTTATTCAAAATGTCTCCCGGGCCTTCTCCTCCCTTGCCTCCTCCCCAAAAAGTAAGTTATGCTAATGCTGTGGCCTAATTCTGAGAGACTCTTTGAACTGAACTGTCTGGGGTTGGTTGGTAGAGTGTGTGGTGGTTTGAAGTGTGAAAGCCTGTTTAGAGCTTCAGCCCTGTTTAGTAACCTGGTTTGAAGTGTGAAAGACTGTTTAGAGGTTCAGCCCTGTTTGAAGTGTGAAAGACTGTTTAGAGGTAGACTGTTTAGAGGTTCAGCCCTGTCTAGTAACCTGGTTTGAAGTGTGAAAGACTGTTTAGAGGTTCAGCCCTGTCTAGTAACCTGGTTTGAAGTGTGAAAGACTGTTTAGAGGTTCAGCCCTGTCTAGTAACCTGGTTTGAAGTGTGAAAGCCTGTTTAGAGGTTCAGCCCTGTCTAGTAACCTGGTTTGAAGTGTGAAAGCCTGTTTAGAGGTTCAGCCCTGTTTAGTAACCTGGTTTGAAGTGTGAAAGCCTGTTTAGAGGTTCAGCCCTGTCTAGTAACCTGGTTTGAAGTGTGAAAGCCTGTTTAGAGGTTCAGCCCTGTCTAGTAACCTGGTTTGAAGTGTGAAAGCCTGTTTAGAGGTTCAGCCCTGTCTAGTAACCTGGTTTGAAGTGTGAAAGACTGTTTAGAGGTTCAGCCCTGTCTAGTAACCTGGTTTGAAGTGTGAAAGCCTGTTTAGAGGTTCAGCCCTGTCTATAAATCTGGTTTGAAGTGTGAAAGACTGTTTAGAGGTTCAGCCCTTTTTAGTAACCTGGTTTGAAGTGTGAAAGACTGTTTAGAGGTTCAGCCCTGTTTGAAGTGTGAAAGACTGTTTAGAGGTTCAGCCCTGTCCAGTAATGTGGTTTGAAGTGTGAAAGCCTGTTTAGAGGTTCAGCCCTGTATAGTAATGAGTGACTGTTTTCAGAGGTTCAGCCCTGTCCAGTAATGAGAGACTGTAATAATGGAAACTTTTAGTCAGAGAAGTGGAGTGGAGACCAGACTCTTGATCCTAACTAACGCAGAAACATCTCCCTATTCGCCTGCCTGTTCGCCCGGCTGTGAAGGCCAAGCGTGATGAATGTGTGTGTGTGCGTGTGTATACAGTTGAAGTCGGAAGTTTACATACACTTAGGTTGGAGTCATTAAAACTCGTTTTTCAACCACTCCACAAAATTCTTGTTAACAAACTATAGTTTTGGCAAGTCGGATAGGACATCTACTTTGTGCATGACACAAGTCATTTTTCCAACATTTGTTTAGACAGATTATTTCAATTATAATTCACTGTATCACAATTCCAGTGGGTCAGAAGTTTACATACACTAAGTTGACTGTGCCTTTAAACAGCTTGGAAAATTCCAGAAAATGATGTCATGACTTTAGAAGCTTCTGATAGGCTAATTTAGTCAATTGGAGGTGTACCTGTGGATGTATTTCAAGGCCTACCTTCAAACTCAGTGCCTCTTTGGTTGACATCAGGGGAAAATCAAAAGAAATCAGCAAGACTTCAGAAAAAATATTGTAGACCTCCACAAGTCTGGTTCATCCTTGGGAGCAATTTCCCAATGCCTGAAGGTACCACGTTCATCTGTACAAACAATAGTACTCAAGTGTAAACACCATGGGACCACGCAGCCGTCATACTGCTCAGGAAGGAGACGCGTTCTGTCTCCTAGAGATTAACGTACTTTGGTGTGAAAAGTGCAAATCAATCCCTGAACAACAGCAAAGGACTTTGTGAAGATGCTGGAAGAAACAGGTACAAAAGTATCTATATCCACAGTAAAACGAGTCCAATATCGACATAACCTGAAAGGCCGCTCAGCAAGGAAGAAGCCAATGCTCCAAAACCACCACAAAAAAAGCCAGACTACGGTTTGCAACTGCACATGGGGATCGTACTTTTTGGAGAAATGTCCTCTGGTCTGATGAAACAAACGTAGAACTGTTTGGCCTTAAAACTTCTTTGGGATGGTTAGACGGTAGCGCTCCCACCTGGCCAACATCCGGTGATATGGCAGAACGCCAAATTCAAATTAAATTACTATAAATATTGAACTTTCATGAAATCACAAGTGCAATACATCAAAATAAAGCTTAAAGCGTAACTTGTTGTTAATCCAGCCAAGGTGTCAGATTTCAAAAAGGCTTTACGGCGAAAGCAAACCATGCGATTATCTGAGGACAACCCCCAGCATCTTCTTCTGTTGGCACTCCAAAAGGTCGCAGTTACATTATTACAAATGGTCCTTTTGTTTGATAAATTCCTTCTTTATATCCATAAAAACTCAGTTTAGCTTGCGCGCTTCAGTCAATAATCCACCCGGTTTCCCTAATTCAAAATGCATACAAAATGAATCCGAAACGTTACTAATAAACTTATCCAAACAAGTCAATCAACGTTTATAATCCTTAGGTACCCTAATACGCAAATAAACAATCAAATTTAAGACGGAGAATCGTTATTGTCTTTACCGGAGATAAACATAAAGAACGCACTCTCTCGGCCATGCGCTTGGAAACACTACAGCCAAAATGGGAGCCACTTAGAAAAACTACAACTTCTCCCTCATTTTTCCAAAAACCAGCCTGAAAGTCTTTCTAAAGACTGTTGACATCTAGTGGAAGCCCTAGGAACTGCAATCTGGGAGGATTTCGCCCTATTATAAAAGTGCCAGGCATTGAAATCAGTGATATGCTGAATTATTTTATATTTCTTATGGTTTGTCCTCGGGGTTTCGCCTGCCATTTCAGTTCTGTTATACTCACAGACATTATTTTAACAGTTTTAGAAACTTTAGATTGTTTTTCATCCAATTATATGCATATCCTAGCTTCTGGGCCTGAGTAACAGGCAGTTTACTTTGGGCACACTTTTCATCCGGATGTCAAAATACCAGCTCTGTCGGGAATGGGCCAAAATTCACCCAACTTATTGTGGGAAGCTTCTGGAAGGCTACCTGAAACGTTTGACCCAAGTTAAACAATTTAAAAGCAATGCTATCAAATAATAATTGAGTGTATGTAAACTTCTAACCCACTGGGAATGTGATGAAAGAAATAAAAGCTGAAATTAATCATTCTCTCTACTATTATTCTGACTGTAACGGTTTTCTTCGTGAGAAGGAGAGTCGGACCAAAATGCAGCGTGTAGATTGCGATCCATGTTTTAATGAACAAACGTAAAACACGAATCAATGCAAACACTACAAAATAAAGAACGTGATGAACGTAACGAAAACCTAAAACAGCCTATCTGGTGAAAAAACACATAGACAGGAACAATCACCCACAAACACACAGTGAAACCCAGGCTACCTAAATATGGTTCCCAATCAGAGACAATGACGAACACCTGCCTCTGACTGAGAACCATATCAGGCTGAACATAGAAATAGACAAACAAGACATGAAACATAGAATGCCCACTCAGATCACACCCTGACCAATCAAAACATAGAAAATACAAAGTAAACTATGGTCAGGGCGTGACAGTACCCCCCCCCCCCCAAGGTGCGGACTCCGGCCGCAAAACCTGAACCTATAGGGCAGGGTCTGGGTGGGCATCTGTCCGCGGTGGCGGCTCTGGCGCTGGACGTGGACCCCACTCCATGACAGTTTTAATCCCCCTCCTAAACGTCCCTAAATAGGTTACCCACCACAATGATAACATGGGACAGAGGGACAGCTCGGGACAGAGGTAACTCGGGACAGATGGGTAGCTCAGCACTGAGAGGAAGCTCAGCACTGAGAAGAAGCTCAGCACTGAGAGGAAGCCCAGGCAGGTAGTAGAAACTACCAGAACCTGGCTGGCTGGCGGTTTCAGCAGATCCTGGTCGACTAGCAGATCTGGGAGAATCTGGTCGACTGGCGGATCTGAGAGAATCTGGTCGACTGGCGGATCTGGGAGAATCTGGTCGACTGGCGGATCTGGGAGAATCTGGTCGACTGGCGGATCTGGGAGAATCTGGTCGACTGGCGGATCTGGGAGAATTTGGTCGACTGGCGGATCTGGAAGAGTCTGGACGACTGGCAGATCTGGAAGAGTCTGGACGACTGGCAGATCTGGAAGAGTCTGGACGACTGGCAGATCTGGAAGAGTCTGGACGAATGGCAGATCTGGAAGAGTCTGGACGACTGGCAGATCTGGAAGAGTCTGGACGACTGGCAGATCTGGAAGAGTCTGGTCGACTGGCAGATCTGGAAGAGTCTGGTCGACTGGCAGATCTGGAAGAGTCTGGTCGACTGGCAGATCTGGAAGAGTCTGGTCGACTGGCAGATCTGGAAGAGTCTGGTCGACTGGCAGATCTGGAAGAGTCTGGTCGACTGACAGATCTGGAAGAGTCTGGTTGACTGACAGCTCTGGCTGCTCCGTGCTGACTGGCTGCTCCATGCTGACTGGCAGCTCTGGCTGCTCCATGCTGACTGGCAGCTCTGGCTGCTCCATGCTGACTGGCTGCTCCATGCTGACTGGCAGCTCTGGCTGCTCCATGCTGACTGGCTGCTCTGGCTGCTCCATGCTGACTGGCTGCTCCGGCTGCTCCATGCTGACTGACTGCTCCATGCTGACTGGCGGCCCTGGCTGCTCCATGCTGACTGGCGGCCCTGGCTGCTCCATGCTGACTGGCGGCCCTGGCTGCTCCATGCTGACTGGCGGCTCTGGCTGCTCCATGCTGACTGGCGGCTCTGGCTGCTCCATGCTGACTGGCAGCTCTGGCGGCTCCTTGCAGACTGGCAGCTTTGGCGGCATCCTGCAGAAAGGCAGCTCTGGCGGCTCCTTGCAGACTGGCAGCTCCATGCAGACTGGCAGCTCCTTGCAGACTGGCAGCTCCTTGCAGACTGGCAGCTCCTTGCAGACTGGCAGCTCCTTGCAAACTGGCAGCTCCTTGCAAACTGGCAGCTCCTTGCAAACTGGCAGCTCCTTGCAAACTGGCAGCTCCTTGCAAACTGGCAGTTCCGAACAGGCGGGAGACTCCGGCAGCGCTGTAGAGGCGGAAAGCTCTGACAGCGCTAAACAGGCGGGAGACTCCGACAGCGCTGAAGAGGAGGGAGGCTCTGGCAGCGCTGGACAGGCGAGGCGCACTGTAGGCCTGATGCGTGGTGCTGGCACTGGTGGTACTGGGCCGAGGACACGCACAGGAAGCCTGGTGCGGTAAGCTGCTACCGGAGGGCTGGGGTGTGGAGGTGGTACTGGAAAAACCGGACCGTGCAGGCGCACTGGAGCTCTTGAGCACCGAGCCTGCCCAACCTTACCTGGTTGAATACTCACGGTCGCCCTGCCAGTGCGGCGAGGTGGAATAGCCCGCACTGGACTATGCAGGCGAACCGGAGACACCGAGCGCAAGGCTGGTGCCATGTAAACCGGCCCAAGGAGACGCACTGGGGACCAGCTGCGTAGAGCCGGCTTCATGGCATTAGGCTCGACGCTCAATCTAGCCCGGCAGACAAGCGGAGCTGGAATATACCGCACCGGGCTATGCACCCGCACTGGAGACACCGTGCGCACCACTGCATAACACGGTGCCTGTCCGGTCTCTCTAGCCCCCCGGTAAGCACAGGGAGTCTGCCCAGGTCTCCTACCTGGCATAGCCATACTCCCTGTTAGCCCCCCCCCAAGAAATTTTTGGGGCTGCCTCTCAGGCTTCCATCCGCGTCGCCGTGCTGCCTTCTCATACCAGCGCCTCTCTGCTTTCACCGCCTCCATTCTACGGTAACCTTCCTCGCACTGCTCCAGCGAATCCCAGGCGGGCTCCGGCACTCTCCCTGGGTCGGCCGCCCACCTGTCGATCTCCTCCCAAGTAGTATACTCCATACTGTACTCCTCCTTGGGCTGTTCCTGTTGTTTCTTCTCCCGCTGCACCTTAGTGCGGCTACACTCCCCTGGTTTAGCCCAGGGTCCTCTCCCGTCGAGGATTTCCTCCCATGTCCAGAAATCCTTATTGCGCTTCTCCTCGCGCTGCTCCTGCCTGTTGACACGCTGCTTGGTCCTTTTGTGGTGGGTGATTCTGTAACGGTTTTCTTCGTGAGAAGGAGAGTCGGACCAAAATGCAGCGTGTAGATTGCGATCCATGTTTTAATGAACAAACGTAAAACACGAATCAATGCAAACACTACAAAATAAAGAACGTGATGAACGTAACGAAAACCTAAAACAGCCTATCTGGTGAAAAAACACATAGACAGGAACAATCACCCACAAACACACAGTGAAACCCAGGCTACCTAAATATGGTTCCCAATCAGAGACAATGACGAACACCTGCCTCTGACTGAGAACCATATCAGGCTGAACATAGAAATAGACAAACAAGACATGAAACATAGAATGCCCACTCAGATCACACCCTGACCAATCAAAACATAGAAAATACAAAGTAAACTATGGTCAGGGCGTGACACTGACATTTCACATTCTTAAAATAAAGTGAATTTTTACTAGGATTAAATGTCAGAAATTGTGAAAAACTGAGTTTAAATTTGGCTAAGGTGTATGTAAACTTCCGACTTCAACTGTATGTGTGTGTTTGCTTTCCTCCCTCCCTCCATCCACCACCTTCCTCTAAAACACGGTCTATCTCTGCCTCCCCACCTTCTCACTGTTTTCACTCTGCAACACTGGCTGAGGTTACCAATCTGGTACATGCACAGTTTGTGCACTGCTAAAGCTGGTTCAGAGTTGTACAAGTGTTTCAAAAACGATGTGAAATCAATCAGAGATGTGAAATCAATCAGAGATGTGAAATTACACATAGATCTGCTTTAAGCTTGAGAGAGAGAGAGGGAGAGTGGGAGGGGGGGAGAGAGGAGAGAGGGGGGGAGGAGAGAGGGAGAGACAGGAGGGAGAAGAGGGAGCGAAAGGGAGAGAGAAGAGGGAGTGAAAGGGAAGGAGAGAGAAGAAGAGGGAGAGGAAGGAGAGAGAAGAAGAGGGATAGAAAGGGAGAGAGAAGAGGGAGTGAAAGGGAAGGAGAGAGAGAAGAAGAGGGAGTGAAAGGGAAGGAGAGAGAGAAGAAGAAGGAGAGGAAGGAGAGAGAGAAGAGGGAGAGAAAGGGAAGGAGAGAGAGAAGAAGAGGGAGAGGAAGGAGAGAGAGAACAAGAGGGAGTGAAAGGGAAGGAGAGAGAGAAGAAGAGGGAGTGAAAGGGAAGGAGAGAGAGAAGAAGAGGGAGAGGAAGGAGAGAGAGAAGAGGGAGAGAAAGGGAAGGAGAGAGAGAAGAAGAGGGAGAGGAAGGAGAGAGAGAAGAAGATGGAGTGAAAGGGAAGGAGAGAGAGAAGAAGAGGGAGTGAAAGGGAAGGAGAGAGAGAAGAAGAGGGAGAGGAAGGAGAGAGAGAAGAGGGAGAGAAAGGGAAGGAGAGAGAAGAAGAGGGAGAGGAAGGAGAGAGAGAAAAAGAGGGAGTGAAAGGGAAGGAGAGAGAGAAGAAGAGGGAGTGACAGGGAAGGAGAGAGAGAAGAAGAGGGAGTGAAAGGGAAGGAGAGAAAGAAGAAGAGGGAGTGAAAGGGAGAGAGAAGAGGGAGAGGAAGGAGAGAGAGAAGAAGAGGGAGAGGAAGGAGAGAGAGAAGAAGAGGGAGACCACTGCTCTAACTCTTTTCGTGGATTAAAGGGAGGATTTATTTTCCTGTTTAAATTCCACTTTCCAGTTTCATGTCAAAGTAAGAAGACCAGTAACAGCGAGAAGGTTACTGTGAAGAATCTCTTTCGTTCTTAGAACATGAAACAGAAAACTTCCAGAATTGCTTTTGTGCCCTTTTGAGATTGTTCATATTCTTTTAGCGGACAGAGTTTGGGGATTACAGCGTTCACATTACTGCCTCCTCTTTCTGTGAGCTATTCTCCTGTGGAATGCAGTACAAAGGCTTAATTTGATTCCAGATTGAAAATTGCTTGCTGGAAGCAATAGTTTCCACTGCAGCCTTACACTGCCTTGTGGTGAACATCTTTTTTAAAGGTGAGGGATCTTCTACAAAACATGCTGTACTAATAATGACAGGGGTACTGGTACTTTAAAAGAACATTGGACCTATCACAGCCTTGAAATGATGTTGAGGACCAAAGACTAAATCTGCTTGGTGATAAACTGGATTTATTTTATACCGTAATGTATGTCTGCTTAACACAATGGAACATCTGAACAGTCTGTATCTCTTATTCACCCTATGTGTTATTCCATTATGTCGTCTGAATCGTGCCCCTCGGGGTAAAGAGCTTCAATTTGGGGATTAAAGGGGATGAATGGGGATGTGGAAGAGGAGGAGGGCAGAGGTAGGATGAGGAGGAGGAGGAAGAAGTCCATAAGGATGAGACATAAGGAGACTGAGAGTTGGGTAAGAGAAGGAGGAAGAGGAAGAGGAGGAGGAAGGTGAGGAAGAGGAGGCAGAGGAGGTAGGAGGAAGCTGGTCCGTTAGAAAGATTCATGGCGAGACTGAGAGCTAGGTTTAGATGAGGAGGAAGATGAGGAGGAGGATGGAGGGAGGGAGGAGAAAGAGGAGGAGAAAGAAGAAGAGGAGGAGGGAAAGATTTTCCCATAAGGAGAAGGCATGGTGAGGAGACAGACAATGTGGAGTCTAGCCAGCCAATCAGAAGTACCGAAGAGTAGAGGAGCGGGCACATGACGCTCTGTCTGTCTGTCTGTCTGTCTGTCTGTCTGTCTGTGTCTGTGTCTGTGTCTGTCTCTCTCTCTCTCCCTTCTCTCTCCCCCCTCTATCTCTGTCTCCCCCTCTCTCTCTCTCTCCCTTCTCTCTCCCCCCTCTCTCTCTGTCTCCCCCTCTCTCTCTCTCTCTCTCTGTCTCTTTCTTTCTCTCTTTGTCTCTCTTTCTCTCTTTGTCTCTCTCTTTGTCTCTCTCTCTCTCTCTCTCTCTCTCTCTCCCCCCTCTCTCCTTTCTCTCTCCTCTCTCTCTCTCTCTCTCTCTCTCTCTCTCTCTCCCCCCCCCCTCTCTCTCTCTCTCTCTCTCTCTCTCTCTCTCTCTCTCTCTCTCTCTCTCTCTCTCTCAATTCAATTCAATGTCATATGTTTTACCCCCTACACCACTTTCAATAACTTTGTAGAACAGTCCTGTATGCCAAATAGAATCGAATGCTTTTTAAGTCGATAAAGCAAGCGTATATTTTGGTATTATTTTGTTGGACATATTTATCTATCATGGTGTGTAGGATGTAAATATGATCAGTCATGCAATGTTTTGGTATAAATCCAATTTTACTCAAGACATTGTGCTTATTAAGGAAGTTTAGAATTCTTACATGTATAATACTACAGAAAACCTTCCCCAAGTTACTGTTCACACAAATGCCTCTGTAATGGTTTGGGTCAAATTTGTCTCAGTTCTTAAAGATTGGGGTTATGAGTCCTTGATTCCAGATGTCAGGGAAATAACCTACACTCAGGATCAAATTAAACCGTTTTAATATAGTCAATTGAAATTTTGAGTATCTCATTTAGGATGGCGTCAAGTCTGCATGCTTTTTTAAATCTGAGGGCCTGAAGTTTCTTATAGAGCTCCTGGTCAGTAATAGTTTAGTGTCTTATAGAGCTCCTGGTCAGTAATAGTTTAGTTTCTTATAGAGCTCCTGGTCAGTAATAGTTTAGTGTCATATAGAGCTCCTGGTCAGTAATAGTTTAGTTTCTTTTAGAGCTCCTGGTCAGTAATAGTTTAGTGTCTTATAGACCTCCTGGTCAGTAATAGTTTAGTTTCTTATAGAGCTCCTGGTCAGTAATAGTTTAGTATCTTATAGAGCTCCTGGTCAGTAATAGTTTAGTTTCTTATAGAGCTCCTGGTCAGTAATAGTTTAGTGTCTTATAGAGCTCCTGGTCAGTAATAGTTTAGTTTCTTATAGAGCTCCTGGTCAGTAATAGTTTAGTGTCTTATAGAGCTCCTGGTCAGTAATATTTTAGTGTCTTATAGAGCTCCTGGTCAGTAATAGTTTAGTTTCTTATAGAGCTCCTGGTCAGTAATAGTTTAGTTTCTTATAGAGCTCCTGGTCAGTAATAGTTTAGTGTCTTATAGAGCTCCTGGTCAGTAATAGTTTAGTTTCTTATAGAGCTCCTGGTCAGTAATAGTTTAGTTTCTTATAGAGCTCCTGGTCAGTAATAGTTTAGTTTCTTATAGAGCTCCTGGTCAGTAATAGTTTAGTGTCTTATAGAGCTCCTGGTCAGTAATAGTTTAGTTTCTTATAGAGCTCCTGGTCAGTAATAGTTTAGTGTCTTATAGAGCTCCTGGTCAGTAATAGTTTAGTTTCTTATAGAGCTCCTGGTCAGTAATAGTTTAGTGTCTTATAGAGCTCCTGGTCAGTAATAGTTTAGTTTCTTATAGAGCTCCTGGTCAGTAATAGTTTAGTGTCTTATAGAGCTCCTGGTCAGTAATAGTTTAGTTTCTTATAGAGCTCCTGGTCAGTAATAGTTTAGTTTCTTATAGAGCTCCTGGTCAGTAATTGTTTAGTTTCTTATAGAGCTCCTGGTCAGTAATAGTTTAGTTTCTTATAGAGCTCCTGGTCAGTAATAGTTTAGTTTCTTATAGAGCTCATGGTCAGTAATAGTTTAGTGTCTTATAGAGCTCCTGGTCAGTAATAGTTTAGTTTCTTATAGAGCTCCTGGTCAGTAATTGGGGAGTCCAGTGGATTTTAATGGTCCTTTATAGCTTTTTCTAATCCATTCAACTTCTCATGAATTTCTGCTCTGCGTTTGTGTCAATTTGAACGGTGTTGTAGAGTGTTTTAAAATGGGTTGTCCATATGTCACCATTTTGTATCGCTAATTCCTCTCGCTAATTCCTCTCGCTAATTCCTCTAGATTTTTTTTCATTTTTCCAATTTTGCCAGAAGTTGTGTGTGTTTATGGACTCCTCAATTAGTGTCAGCTGCTTGCTGTTGTACTGTGCTTTGTTGGTTCTGAGTGTTTTACGTTTATAGAGTGTTAAAGCCTCACAGTAATGAAGGCGTGATTCACCATTATTTGGGTCTCTGTGCTTTTGGTTGGATTGTGTTCTAAGTTTTTTCCTTATAATTTTACAATCAAACTAGTTGTCATCTGTGGTCTTTAAAAAAAATAATGTTTTAATCAATTTCAGTTGTGCTTCTTTTGCCGTTTGCCTGAATATATAGTTGATGTTTTTACTGCCAGATTGATGCCTTCTTTACTGTGAGTGAATGTGGTATCCAGAAAGTTATCTAAGAGTATTTTGGTTACAGGTTGCTTTCTGGGATTCTTCTGTGATGTTTTGGGATCATCTGTCTGAAAGTCTGATGTTGTACAGCTGACTGGGCTGTGAATGTCTGATGTTGTACAGCTGACTGGGCTGTGAATGTCTGATGTTGTACAGCTGACTGGGCTGTGAATGTCTGATGTTGTACAGCTTACTGGGCTGTGAATGTCTGATGTTGTACAGCTTACTGGGCTGTGATGTTGTACAGCTGACTGGGCTGTGAATGTCTGATGTTGTACAGCTGACTGGGCTGTGAATGTCTGATGTTGTACAGCTGACTGGGCTGTGAATGTCTGATGTTGGACAGCTGACTGGGCTGTGAATGTCTGGTGTTGTACAGCTGACTGGGCTGTGAATGTCTGATGTTGTACAGCTGACTGGGCTGTGAATGTCTGATGTTGTACAGCTTACTGGGCTGTGAATGTCTGATGTTGTACAGCTTACTGGGCTGTGATGTTGTACAGCTGACTGGGCTGTGAATGTCTGATGTTGTACAGCTGACTGGGCTGTGAATGTCTGATGTTGTACAGCTTACTGGGCTGTGAATGTCTGATGTTGTACAGCTGACTGGGCTGTGAATGTCTGATGTTGTACAGCTGACTGGGCTGTGAATGTCTGATGTTGTACAGCTGACTGGGCTGTGAATGTCTGATGTTGTACAGCTGACTGGGCTGTGAATGTCTGATGTTGTACAGCTGACTGGGCTGTGAATGTCTGATGTTGGACAGCTGACTGGGCTGTGAATGTCTGGTGTTGTACAGCTGACTGGGCTGTGAATGTCTGATGTTGTACAGCTGACTGGGCTGTGAATGTCTGATGTTGTACAGCTTACTGGGCTGTGAATGTCTGATGTTGTACAGCTTACTGGGCTGTGATGTTGTACAGCTGACTGGGCTGTGAATGTCTGATGTTGTACAGCTGACTGGGCTGTGAATGTCTGATGTTGTACAGCTGACTGGGCTGTGAATGTCTGATGTTGTACAGCTGACTGGGCTGTGAATGTCTGGTGTTGTACAGCTGACTGGGCTGTGAATGTCTGATGTTGTACAGCTGACTGGGCTGTGAATGTCTGATGTTGTACAGCTTACTGGGCTGTGAATGTCTGATGTTGTACAGCTTACTGGGCTGTGATGTTGTACAGCTGACTGGGCTGTGAATGTCTGATGTTGTACAGCTGACTGGGCTGTGAATGTCTGATGTTGTACAGCTGACTGGGCTGTGAATGTCTGATGTTGTACAGCTGACTGGGCTGTGAATGTCTGGTGTTGTACAGCTGACTGGGCTGTGAATGTCTGATGTTGTACAGCTGACTGGGCTGTGAATGTCTGATGTTGTACAGCTTACTGGGCTGTGAATGTCTGATGTTGTACAGCTTACTGGGCTGTGATGTTGTACAGCTGACTGGGCTGTGAATGTCTGATGTTGTACAGCTGACTGGGCTGTGAATGTCTGATGTTGTACAGCTTACTGGGCTGTGAATGTCTGATGTTGTACAGCTGACTGGGCTGTGAATGTCTGATGTTGTACAGCTGACTGGGCTGTGAATGTCTGATGTTGTACAGCAGACTGGGCTGTGAATGTCTGATGTTCTACAGCTGACTGGGCTGTGAATGTCTGATGTTGTACAGCTGACTGGGCTGTGAATGTCTGATGTTGGACAGCTGACTGGGCTGTGAATGTCTGGTGTTGTACAGCTGACTGGGCTGTGAATGTCTGATGTTGTACAGCTGACTGGGCTGTGAATGTCTGATGTTGTACAGCTTACTGGGCTGTGAATGTCTGATGTTGTACAGCTTACTGGGCTGTGATGTTGTACAGCTGACTGGGCTGTGAATGTCTGATGTTGTACAGCTGACTGGGCTGTGAATGTCTGATGTTGTACAGCTGACTGGGCTGTGAATGTCTGATGTTGTACAGCTGACTGGGCTGTGAATGTCTGGTGTTGTACAGCTGACTGGGCTGTGAATGTCTGATGTTGTACAGCTGACTGGGCTGTGAATGTCTGATGTTGTACAGCTTACTGGGCTGTGAATGTCTGATGTTGTACAGCTTACTGGGCTGTGATGTTGTACAGCTGACTGGGCTGTGAATGTCTGATGTTGTACAGCTGACTGGGCTGTGAATGTCTGATGTTGTACAGCTTACTGGGCTGTGAATGTCTGATGTTGTACAGCTGACTGGGCTGTGAATGTCTGATGTTGTACAGCTGACTGGGCTGTGAATGTCTGATGTTGTACAGCTGACTGGGCTGTGAATGTCTGATGTTGTACAGCTGACTGGGCTGTGAATGTCTGATGTTGTACAGCTGACTGGGCTGTGAATGTCTGATGTTGGACAGCTGACTGATAGGTTGATGAGTTTAGGCCCTGAATATTCCACATGCTGACTGATGGGTTGATGAGTTTAGGCCCTGAATGTTCCACATGCTGACTGATAAGTTGATGAGTTTAGGCCCAGAATGTTCCACATGCTAACTGATGGGTTGATGAGTTTAGGCCCTGAATGTTCCACATGCTGACTGATAGGTTGATGAGTTTAGGCCCTGAATATTCCACATGCTGACTGATAGGTTGATGAGTTTAGGCCCTGCATGTTCCACATGCTGACTGATAGGTTGATGAGTTTAGGCCCTGAATGTTCCACATGCTAACTGATAGGTTGATAAGTTTAGGCCCTGAATGTTCCACATGCTGACTGATAGGTTGATGAGTTTAGGCCCTGAATGTTCCACATGCTAACTGATAGGTTGATGAGTTTAGGCCCTGAATGTTCCACATGCTGACTGATAGTGATTTCATGTTGCAGAAAGAAAGAATGGCAGTCAGAAATACAGTAACTACTAACTAATAAGTCGTTAAGAGTGATATAAACAGGATAACAGCAAAAAATGTTGTATATATTCCTATTCATTGAACAATTGAACTTTTAGAACAGTGTCTGTCTGTCTGTCTGTCTGTCTGTCTGTCCGTCCGTCCGTCCGTCCGTCCGTCCGTCCGTCCGTCCGTCCGTCCGTCCGTCCGTCCGTCCGTCCGTCCGTGTCTTTGTACTCTGCTGAGGGTGATGTTTCTCCAGAGGTGAGCCCTGTCCTTCTCTCAGCCTCCTCTCTGATCCATGTTGAAGACAGTGTTTGTCCTCTAGCTCTGGCTCCACCGCCTCCTCTCACAGCCTGGCCTCATCAAGTGGAGGGAAAACCTCCACTTCTACAGTATACTACAATCCATAAGAATCCATGTGTGTGTGTGTGTGTGTGTGTGTGTGTGTGTGTGTGGAATGAAGAGGTGAGGAGTGGAGTGGAGTGGAGAGGAGAGGAGTGGAGTGGAGAGGAGAGGTGTGGAGAGGAGAGGAGTGGAGAGGAGACTAGTGGAGAGGAGAGGAGTGGAGAGGAGAGGACAGGAGATAAGAGGTGTGAAGAGGAGAGTAGTGGAGAGAAGAGGAGTGGAGAGGAGACTAGTGGAGAGGAGACTAGTGGAGAGGAGAGGAGTGGAGAAGAGAGGAGAGAAGAGAAGAGGTATGAGGAGGAGAGTAGTGGAGAGGAGAGTAGTGGAAAGGAGTGGAGAGGAGAGTAGTGGAGATGAGAGGAGTTTAGAGGAGAGAAGAGAGAGGAGTGGAGAGGAGAGGAGAGGTATGGAGAGGAGCGGAGAGGAGAGGAGAGAAGTGGAGAGGAGTGGAGAGGAGAGGAGAGGAGAGGAGACGTCTGGAGAAGAGAGGAGATGGGAGGAGATGAGAGGAGTGGAGAGGAGAGGAGTAGAGAGGAGAGTAGTGGAGAGGAGATAAGAGGAGAGGAGAGTATTGGAGAGTAGTGGAGAGGAGAGTTGTGGAGAGGAGTGAAGAGGAGAGTAGTGGAGAGGTGTGGAGAGGAGAGTAGTGGAGAGGAGAATAGTGGAGAAGAGAGGAGTGGAGAGGAGAGAAGTGGAGAGGAGAAGAGTGGAGAGGAGTTGAGAGGAGAGTAGAATAGTGGAGAGGAGAGGTGTGGAGAGGTGTGGAGAGGTGTGGAGAGGAGAAGAGTGGGGAGGAGTTGAGAGGACAGGAGAAGAGAGGAGTGGAGAGTAGTGGAGAGGAGGGGAGAGGTGTGGAGAGGAGGGGAGAGCGGTGGAGAGGAGTGGAGAGGAGAGGAGTGGAGAGGAGTGGAGAGGAGTGGAGAGGTGTGGAGAGTAGTGGAGAGGAGGGGAGAGCAGTGGAGAGGAGGGGAGAGTAGTGGAGAGTAGTGGAGAGTTAGTGGAGAGGAGTGGAGAGAAGAGGAGAGTAGTGGAGAGGTGTGGAGAGTAGTGGAGAGGCGGGGAGTAGTGGAGAGTTAGAGGGGAGGAGTGGAGAGTAGTAGAGAGTTAGTGGAGAGGAGAGGAGTAGAGAGTAGTGGAGAGCAGTGGAGAGTAGTGGAGAGTAGTGGGGAGTTAGAGGAGAGGTGTGGATAGGAGTGTAGAGTAGTGGAGAGTAGTGAAGAGTTAGTGGAGAGGAGTGGAGAGGAGGGGAGAGTAGTGGAGAGGTGTGGAGAAGAGAGTAGTGGAGAGTAGTAGAGAGGAGAGGATGGGAGAGAAGAGGAGAGTAGTGGAGAGGATTGTAGAGGTGTGGAGAGGAGAGGAGTGGAGAGGAGTGGAGAGTAGTGAAGAAGAGAGGAGAGTAGTGGAGAGGAGTGGAGAGCAGTGGAGAGTAGTGGAGAGTAGTGGAGAGTTAGAGGAGAGGTGTGGATAGGAGTGTAGAGTAGTGGAGAGTAGTGAAGAGTTAGTGGAGAGGAGTGGAGAGGAGTGGAGAGTAGTGGAGAGGTGTGGAGAAGAGAGTAGTGGAGAGTAGTAGAGAGGAGAGGAGGGGAGAGAAGAGGAGAGTAGTGGAGAGGATTGTAGAGGTGTGGAGAGGAGAGGAGTGGAGAGGAGAAGAGTGGAGAGGAGTGGAAAGGAGTGAAGAAGAGAGGAGAGTAGTGGAGAGGAGAGTAGAGAAGAGGAGAGGAGAGGTATGGAGAGGAGTGGAGAGGAGAGGAGTGGAGAGGAGAATAGAGAAGTGGAGAGGAGTGGAGAGGAGAGGTGTGGAGAAGAGAGGAGATGAGAGGAGTGGAGAGGAGAGGAGTGGAGAGGCGAGTAGAGGAGAGGAGAGAAGAGGAGAGGTGTGGAGAGGAGAGTAGTGGAGAGTAGTGGAGAGTAGTGGAGAGGTGTGGAGAGGAGAGAAGTTGAGAGGAGAAGAGTGGAGAGGAGTTGAGAGGAGAGTAGAATAGTGGAGAGGAGAGGTGTGGAGAGGTGTGGAGAGGAGAGTAGTGGAGAGGAGAAGAGTGGGGAGGAGTTGAGA
Organism: Oncorhynchus mykiss; assembly: GCF_013265735.2. Classification (NCBI taxonomy): domain Eukaryota; kingdom Metazoa; phylum Chordata; class Actinopteri; order Salmoniformes; family Salmonidae; genus Oncorhynchus; species Oncorhynchus mykiss. The sequence goes on along the minus strand of NC_048574.1, from coordinate 7,610,453 downwards.
GGACAGGAGAGGAGAGGAGAGGAGTGGAGAGTAGTGGAGATGAGGGGAGAGGTGTGGAGAGTAGTGGAGAGGAGGGGAGAGTTAGTGGAGATGAGGGGAGAGCGGTGGAGAGGAGAGTAGTGGAGAGGAGTGTAGAGGAGAGGAGTGGAGAGGATTGTAGAGGTGTGGAGAGGAGAGGAGTGGAGAGGAGAAGAGTGGAGAGGAGTGGAAAGGAGTGAAGAAGAGAGGAGAGTAGTGGAGAGGAGAGTAGAGAAGAGGAGAGGAGAGGTATGGAGAGGAGTGGAGAGGAGAGGAGTGGAGAGGAGAATAGAGAAGTGGAGAGGAGTGGAGAGGAGAGGTGTGGAGAAGAGAGGAGATGAGAGGAGTGGAGAGGAGAGGAGTGGAGAGGCGAGTAGAGGAGAGGAGAGAAGAGGAGAGGTGTGGAGAGGAGAGTAGTGGAGAGTAGTGGAGAGTAGTGGAGAGGTGTGGAGAGGAGAGAAGTTGAGAGGAGAAGAGTGGAGAGGAGTTGAGAGGAGAGTAGAATAGTGGAGAGGAGAGGTGTGGAGAGGTGTGGAGAGGAGAGTAGTGGAGAGGAGAAGAGTGGGGAGGAGTTGAGAGGACAGGAGAGGAGAGGAGAGGAGTGGAGAGTAGTGGAGATGAGGGGAGAGGTGTGGAGAGTAGTGGAGAGGAGGGGAGAGTTAGTGGAGATGAGGGGAGAGCGGTGGAGAGGAGAGTAGTGGAGAGGAGTGTAGAGGAGAGGAGTGGAGAGTAGTGTATAGGAGGGGAGAGTAGTGGAGAGGAGGGGAGAGTAGTGGAGAGTTAGTGGAGAGTAGTGGAGAGGTGTGGAGAGTAGTGGAGAGGTGTGGAGAGTAGTGGATAGGAGGAGAGTAGTGGAGAGTTAGAGGAGAGGAGTGGAGAGTAGTGGAGAGGAGATGAGTGGAGAGTAGTGGAGAGCAGTGGAGAATAGTGGAGAGTAGTGGAGAGTTAGTGGAGAGGTGTGGATAGGAGTGTAGAGTAGTGGATAGTAGTGAAGAGTTAGAGGAGTGGGAGAAGAGGAGAGGAGTGGAGAGGAGTGGAGAGGAGTGAAGAGGAGAGGAGAGTAGTGGAGAGGAGTGGAGAGGAGAGGTGTGGAGAGGAGAGTAGTGGAGAGGAAAAGAGTGGAGAATAATTGAGAGGAGAGTAGGGGAGAGTAGTGGAGAGGAGAGTAGTGTAGAGGAGTGGAGAGGAGAGGAGATTAGTGGAGAGGAGTGGAGAGGAGAGGAGAGTAGTGGAGAGGAGTGAAGAGGAGAGGAGAGGAGAGTAGCAGAGAGGAGAGGAGAGTAGTGGAGAGGAGTGGAGAGTAGTGGAGAGGAGTGGAGAGGAGTGGAGAGGAGAGGAGATGAGGAGGGGAGAGGAGAGAGGAGAGAGGAGGAGGGGAGAGTAGGGGCTAGATGAGCCACGCGATGAAAGCCCCCTGGCAAAACCCTCCCAAAAAGTGACCAAATTGGGGATTAGTGTGGGCTGGAATAGGACTCATAGAAACCTGGGAGCACCATTAAAAACTTAGTCAGATCACTCAAAATCCCCATTAAATTTAGTTCTATTCCCATCCTGTTCTATCTAGTTATATTCCCATCGTGTTCTATCTAGTTCTATTCCCATCCTGTTCTATCTAGTTCTATTCCCATCCTGTTCTATCTAGTTCTATTCCCATCCTGTTCTATCTAGTTCTATTCCCATCGTGTTCTATCTAGTTCTATTCCCATCCTGTTCTATCTAGTTCTATTCCCATCCTGTTCTATCTAGTTATATTCCCATCGTGTTCTATCTAGTTCTATTCCCATCCTGTTCTATCTAGTTCTATTCCCATCCTGTTCTATCTAGTTCTATTCCCATCCTGTTCTCTCTAGTTCTATTCCCATCGTGTTCTATCTAGTTCTATTCCCATCCTGTTCTATCTAGTTCTATTCCCATCATGTTCTATCTAGTTCTGTCACAATTGATAATGTTCTATTGTAACCATTAGAAACATAATTAGTGGGTCCTCAGTCAGTCAATGTATTCACCATATTCACTGAGAAAATGTGCAATTAATGTGCAGTTGATTTCCGTTAGATTCCTTCAATCAGACACTTTAAACAATGCTTTGTGCTGTGTGTGTCTGTTCCTAGTTTCTTTAGTATTCACAGGACAGTTCTTCAGAGCTCCGCAATTGGTATGCAATATGCCTCCTATCTCCAGGTCTGATGAGAAGGAAAAGTTGTTTTCTGGCACCAAGCATAAAGCCCAACGTGGCTGGAATGAAGAGTTCTAACCTTGATGATGACAAAAACATCCTTTGGGTGCCACACTGTTAAAAACAAAAACAACCTCCAGCCAAGGGGCAGATTAGTATGGAGGATAGTGTGAAGAGGAGAGAGGGAGAGAGGGAGGGGAGGAGAAGAGAGAGTTTCCCTTGCTTTGGCAATGTAAACAAACACTATATATACAAAAGTATGTGGACACCCCTTCAAATTCGACTCAGCTGAGAAGTGGTAGGACACACAAGCTCACAGAACGGACAAAAATCGTCTGACCTCTGTTGCAACAGTCATTGCCGAGTTCCAAACTGCCTCTGGAAGCAACATCAACACAATAACTGTTCGTTAGTGGCTTCATGAAATGGGTTTCCATGGCCGAGCAGTCGCACACAAGCCTAAAATCACAGTGCGCAATGCCAAGCGTCTGCTGGAATGATGTAAGGCTCGCCGCAATTGGACTCTGGAGCAGTGGTAACGAGGAGTGATGAATCACACATCACCATCTGACGAATCTGGGTTAGGCGGATGCTTGGAGATCGCTACCTACCTGAATGCATAGTGCCAACTGTACTTGGTGGAGGAGGAATAATGGTCTGGGGCTGTTTTTCATGGTTCGGGCCCCTTAGTTCCAGTGAAGGGAAATCCTAACTCTAGAGCATACAATGACTTTCTAGACAATTCTGTGCTTTCAACTTTGTGACAACAGTTTGAGGAAGACCCTTCCCTGTTTCTTGACAATGCCCCCATGCACAAAACGAGGTCCATGCAGAAATGGTTTGTCGAGATCGGTGTGGAAGAACTTGACTGGCCTGCACAGAGCCCTGACCTCAACCCTATCGAACATGTTTGGGATGAATTGGAACGTCGACTGCGAGCCAGGCCTAATCGTCCCAAATCAATGCCCGACCTCACTAATGCTCTTGTGGTTGAATGGAAGCTAGTCCACGCAGCAACGTTCCAACATCTAGTGGAAAGCCTTCCCAGAAGAATGAACACTGTTATAGCAGCAAATGGGGGAACAACTCCATATTAATGCCCATGAATTTGGAATGAGATGTTCGACGAGCAGGTGTCCACATACTTTTGGTCATGTAGTGTATGTTTCCCTTTGCTAATAAAGCCATTTTGAATTGAAATTTAATTGAAATTGAATTAAATTGAGTGAGAGAGAGAGAGAGACAGACATACAGAGGCAAACAGAGAGAGAGAGAGAGACAGACAGACAGGCAGGCAGACAGCCAGACAGGCAGGCAGGCAGGCAGACAGGCAGGCAGGCAGGCAGGCAGGCAGGCAGGCAGGCAGGCAGGCAGGCAGGCAGACAGACAGACAGACAGACAGACAGACAGACAGACAGACAGACAGACAGACAGGGTGGTGTCCTCATCCCTCAGTGAGACTACTCTCCAGCTGCAGCTAGGTAATCATTGCTGCTGCTCTTTTTAACCTGCTGAAGCAGATGGCCTCATTCAGCTCAGCATGCATATTAAATGACTGGCTGGAATATTCTCCCTCCTCTCCTTCCCACCCCCTCCTACCTCCCTCCATCCCTCTCTCCCCCTCAAACCAGAGAGAGAGAGAATCACCTCTGCCAAAAACTAGTCTAAAGGGACCACTTGGTAAGAAACATGACATGCTGTGTCAGACGTGTTAAGTGACCAGTAATCCTCCCCGACACACACACACACACACACACACACACACACACACTGACCATGTGCCTGCTGAGAGAGAAATATGGCTTTTAGCAGGGACAATGTCTCCTGTGTATATACACTGCTCAAAAAAATTAAGGGAACACTAAAATAACACATCCTAGATCTGAATGAATGAAATATAATTATTAAATACTTTTTTCTTTACATAGTTGAATGTGCTGACAACAAAATCACACAAAAATTATCAATGGAAATCAAATTTATCAACCCATGGAGGTCTGAATTTGGAGTCACACTCCAAATGTAATGTCCTTAAAACAAGTCAAAATGAGGCTCAGTAGTGTGTGTGGCCTCCACGTGCCTGTATGACCTCCCTACAACGCCTGGGCATGCTCCTGATGAGGTGGCGGATGGTCTCCTGAGGGATCTCCTCCCAGACCTGGCCTAAAGCATCCGCCAACTCCTGGACAGTCTGTGGTGCAACGTGGCGTTGGTGGATGGAGCGAGACATGATGTCCCAGATGTGCTCAATTGGATTCAGGTCTGGGGAATGGGCGGGCCAGTCCATAGCATCAATGACTTCCTCTTGCAGGAACTGCTGACACACTCCACCCACATTAGGTCTAGCATTGTCTTGCATTAGGAGGAACCCAGGGCCAACCGCACCAGCATATGGTCTCACAAGGGGTCTGAGAATCTCATCTCGGTACCTAGTGGCAGTCAGGCTACCTCTGGCGAGCACATGGAGGGCAAAGAAATGCCACCCCACACCATGACTGATCCACCGCCAAACCGGTCATGCTGGAAGATGTTGCAGGCAGCAGAACGTTCTCCACGGCGTCTCCAGACTCTGTCACGTCTGTCACATGTGCTCAGTGTGAACCTGCTTTCATCTGTGAAGAGCACAGGGCGCCAGTGGCGAATTTGCTAATCTTGGTGTTCTCTGGCAAATGCCAAACGTCCTGCACGGTGTTGGGCTGTAAGCACAACCCCCAGCTGTGGACGCCGGGCCCTCATACCACCCTTGTGGAGTCTGTTTCTGACTGTTTGAGCAGACACATGCACATTTGTGGCCTGCTGGAGGTCATTTTGCAGGGCTCTGGCAGTGCTCCTCCTGCTCCTTCTTGCACAAAGGCAGAGGTAGCGGTCCTGCTGCTGGGTTGTTGCCCTCCTACAGCCTCCTCCACGTCTCCTGATGTACTGGCCTGTCTGCTGGTAGCGCCTCCATGCTCTGGACACTACGCTGACAGACACAGCAAACCTTCTTGCCACAGCTCGCATTGATGTGCCATCCTGGATGAGCTGCACTACCTAAGCCACTTGTGTGGGTTGTAGACTCTGTCTCATGCTACCACTAGAGTGAAAGCACGTCTGTCTTCAGCCGGTCCTCAGCCTGCCCTCAGCCTATCCTCAGCCTGTCCTCAGCCTGTCCTCAGTCTGTCCTCAGTCTGTTCTTTACCCTGTCCTCAGCCTGTCCTCGGTCTGTTCTCAGCCTGTTCTCAGCCTGTCCTCAGTCTGTCCTCAGTCTGTCCTCAGCTTGTTCTCAGCCTGTCCTCAGCCTGTCCTCAGTCTGTTCTTTACCCTGTCCTCAGCCTGTCCTCGGTCTGTTCTCAGCCTGTTCTCAGCCTGTCCTCAGTCTGTCCTCAGTCTGTCCTCAGCCTGTCCTCACCCTGACCTCAGCCTGTTCTTTACCCTGACCTCAGCCTGTCCTCAGTCTGTTCTTGACCCTGTCCTCAGCCTGTCCTCAGTCTGTTCTTTACCCTGTCTTCAGCCTGTCCTCGGTCTGTTCTCAGCCTGTTCTCAGCCTGTCCTCACCCTGTCCTCAGCCTGTCCTCAGACATACACACTGAGTCATAGAAGATGACTTGAACAGGCTTCATATCTACAGTATACAGCTTTGCAGCTACTGGGGAACCTTATGTCCAATGGAATGACTAACTGAATCACATAGAGTATGATGATATGCGATCCCTAACCCTGTACCCTGTACCCTAACCCTGTACCCTGTACCCTAACCCTAACTCTGTACCCTAACCCTGTACTCTAACCATAACCCTGTACCCTGTACCTTAACCCTGTACCCTAATCCTGGAACCTAACCCTATCACTGTACCCCAACCCTGTACCCTAATCCTGGAACCTAACGCTATCACTGTACCCCAACCCTGTATCCTAACCCTGTACCTTAACCCTAATCATGACCCTATACCCTAAACCTGTACCTTAACCCTAACCATAACCCTGTACCCTAATCATAACCTTGTACCTTAACCATAACCCTGTACCCTAACCCTGTACCCTAACCATAACCCTGTACCCTGTACCCTAACCCTGTACCCTAATCATAACCCTCTACCTTAACCCTAACCCTGTACCTTAACCCTGTACCCTAACCCTGTACCCTGTACCTTAACCCTGTACCCTAACCCTGTACCCTAACCATAACCCTGTACCTTAACCCTGTACCCTAACCCTGTACCCTGTACCTTAACCCTGTACCCTGTACCCTAATCATAACCCTATACCTTAACCCTAACCCTGTACCCTAACCCTGTACCCTGTACCTTAACCCTGTACCCTGTACCCTGTACCCTAACCATAACCCTGTACCCTAACCCTAACCCTTTTTTATTTTTTTTATTTGACCTTTTATTTAACTAGGCAAGTAAGTTAAGAACACATTCTTATTTTCAATGACGGCCTAGGAACAGTGGGTTAACTGCCTTGTTCAGGGGCAGAACAACAGCTCGGGGGTTTGAACTTGCAACCTTCCGGTTACTAGTCCAACGCTCTAATCACTAGGCTACCCTGCACTATACCCTATACCCTGTACCCTAACCCTGTAACCTAACCCTAGCCCTGTACCCTAACCCTGTACCCTAACCCTGTACCTTCACCCTAACCCTAAACAGTACCCTAACCCTAACCCTGTACCCTAACCCTAACCCTGTACCCTAACCCTGTACCTTAACCCTAACCCTAACCTTGTACCCTAACCCTAACCCTGTAACCTAACCCTGTACCCTAACCCTGTACCCTAAACCTAATGTGGATGAGAGAGGACTGTAACAGAATATCAAGTGGTGATATAAAGTATAATCGATTCAGTGATGATGTCTCCTGCTGTCCTGCCACCTGTTCTGCTCTATTACACACACACACACACACACACACACACACACACACACACACACACACACACACACACACACACACACACACACACACACACACACACACACACACACACACACACACACACACACACAGAGAGAGAGAGAGAGAGAGTCGTGTTACTGTGAATACACAGCACAGCTCATTTACCAGCACACAACGCCCTGCTCTGACTGGTGGAGGCCATACCACTAATGTACAATATGTGTTCCCCAAACACAAACACAACACATCACTATTATGATGTTTTACCCAGACAGAGACAACACATCACTATTATGATGTTTAACCCAGTCAGAGACAGAGACAACACATCACTAGTATGATGTTTTACCCAGACAGAGACAACACATCACTATTATGATGTTTTACCCAGTCAGAGACAGAGACAACACATCACTATTATTATGTTTTACCCAGTCAGAGACAGAGACAACACATCACTATTATGATGTTCTACCCAGTCAGAGACAGAGACAACACATCACTATTATTATGTTTTACCCAGTCAGAGACAGAGACAACATATCACTATTATGATGTTTAACCCAGTCAGAGACAGAGACAACACATCACTATTATGATGTTTTACCCAGTCAGAGACAGAGACAACACATCACTATTATGATGTTTTACCCAGTCAGAGACAGAGACAACACATCACTATTATGATGTTTTACCCAGTCAGAGACAGAGACAGAGACATCACTATTATGATGTTCTACCCAGTCAGAGACAGAGACAACACATCACTATTATGATGTTTTACCCAGTCAGAGACAGAGACAACACATCACTATTATGATGTTTTACCCAGTCAGAGACAACACATCACTATTATGATGTTTTACCCAGACAGAGGCAGAGACAACACATCACTATTATTATGTTTTACCCAGACAGAGGCAGAGACAACACATCACTATTATTATGTTTTACCCAGTCAGTGACAGACCAAAACAACTAAATTGGAGGTTAGACACATAACCTTCATTACAATTCCTGCAGTCTCTTGTGAAATACTGTCTGGTCTTTTCTGAGTCCTCAGTGAAAAATGAAGCAATTAGTTGTCCACTATCAACTGGTGCTGGGGTAGGGAGGGAGGATGGAGAGGGAGGGAGAGGGAGGGAGGATGGAGAGGGAGGGAGAGGGAGGGAGGATGGAGAGGGAGGGAGAGGGAGGGAGGATGGAGAGGGAGGGAGAGGGAGGGAGGGAGGATGGAGAGGGAGGGAGGGAGGATGGCGGTGGGGTAGGGAGGGAGGATGGAGAGGGAGGAAGAGTGAGGGATGGAGAATGGAGAGGGAGGGAGGGAGGATGGAGAGGGAGGGAGGGAGGATGCCGGTGGGGTAGGGAGGGAGGATGGAGTGGGAGGGAGAGGGAGGGAGGATGGAGAGGGAGGGAGGATGGCGGTGGGGTAGGGAGGGAGGATGGAGAGGGAGGGAAGATGAAGAGGGAGGGAGGGTGGAGGATGGAGGTGGGTGGGAGAGGAAGGATGGAGAGGGAGGGAGGGTGGAGGATGGAGAGGAATGGAGGATGGAGAGGGATGGAGAGGGAGGGAGGGTGGAGGATGGAGAGGGAGGGAGGGAAGATGAAGAGGGAGGGAGGGTGGAGGCTGGAGAGGGATGGAGAGGGAGGGAGGGTGGGTGGAGGATGGAGGTGGGTTGGAGAGGGAGGATGGAGAGGGAGGGAGGGTGGGTGGAGGATGGAGAGGGAGGGAGAAGGAGGGAGGGTGGAGGATGGAGAGAGAGGGAAGATGAAGAGGGAGGGAGGGTGGAGGATGGAGAGGGAGGGAGGATGGAGGTGGGTGGGAGAGGAAGGGAGGGTGGAGGATGGAGAGGGAGGGAGGATGGAGGTGGGTGGGAGAGGGAGGGAGGATGGAGAGGGGAGGAGAGGGAGGGAGGATGGAGAGGGAGGGAGAGTGAGGAAGGGAGGGAGTGTGCGATGTTCGTGTGATGTGTGTGTGAGAGAGAGTTTGTTGTGTGTAAGAAAGAGAGAGAGAGAGAGAGAGAGAGAGAGTGTGTTCTTTAACCATTTGTACATATGTATAATATGACATTTGTAATGTCTTTATTGTTTTGAAATTTCTGTATGTTTAATGTTTACTGTTAATTTTTATAGTTTATTTCACTTTTGTATATTATCTACCTCACTTGCTTTGGTAATGTTAACACATGTTTCCCATGCCAATAAAGCAATTGAATTGAATTGAGAGAGAGACAGAGAGCGTGTGAGAGAGAGTGTCTGTGTGTGTGACTTGACGTTTTGTCTTTCTTTAATGACATATCCTCATTTCATTAAAACCTAGTGTGTGCTCAGGAAAGGGAAACATACTTTGTCCTATCCAGAGATGGAACCATCCAAACCTCCTCTGCAGCTCACTTTTCTCTGGAGCTACATACGCTACATACTTTTTATTGGGATGGTTGGCTTCACAGTTTTACTTTCCTGAGATGAAGAGGGCCAACAGGCTCAAACAGATAGTAGGTGACTTGTTAGGAACAACCAGGAGCTGCCTATAGTTCCCCATCTAGTGGACCGGAGAGTGCTGAGGATCTCCGTTGATCTTAAGGACCTCAGGACTAGTGGAATCAAAAATATCCCCATAACAGTAAAGATCCACCACTATATTTTACCGTAGGTGTTAGGTACTTTCTGCACCTGCTTCTGTTTTTTTAAACACCAAATCCACCACTGGTGGGCGTGGCCAAAGAGCTCAATCTTCATGTCATCTGACCATAGCACCGGCTCCCTCTCTACCCTCAGGAGCATGTTATACCAGAATCTATTACTCTTATAACAGGTGACCTCCGACCTCACCTTAATCATCCACCACCTCTTGATCCTAGCATACCTACAGTAGCTAATCTACCAGAGTTAGAAATGGAAATGAATGTGTGTGAAATATAAACGTACCGAGCATAGCACCGCCTGGAGTTTGATCAGTGCCATTGGCCAGCGCTCCTCAGCAGCAGGCACGCTGGTTCCCTCCAGCCAACAACAACAGACAAAATCCTAGAGGAAAACCTGGTTCAGTCTGCTTTCCACCAGACACTGGGAGACAAATTCACCTTTCAGCAGGACAATAATCTAAAACACAAAGACAAATATACACTGGAGTTGGTTACCAAGAAAACACTGAATGTTCCTGAGTGTCCTAGTTATAGTTTTGACTTAAATCTCCTTGCAAATCTATGACAAGACCTGAAATGGGTTGTCTAGTAATGATCAACAACCAATTTGACAGAGCTTGAAGAATGTTGAAAAGAATAATGGGTAAATGTTGCACAATCCAGGTGTGGAAAGCTCTTAGAGACTTACCCAGAAAGACTCACAGCTGTAATCGCTGCCAAAGGTGATTCTAACATGAATTGACTCAAGGTTGAATACTTATCCAATCAAGATATATTCATGTTTGAATTTCATAAATGATTTACAAATGTTAGAATTTTTCTTCCACTTTTGATATTACATAATATTTTGTGTAGATCCCACTTTTGTAACACAACAGAATGTGGAAAAAGTCAAGGGGTGTGAATACTTTCTGAAGGCTCTGTATACTGTATGCTAAAAAAAAGGGAAATTAAATTATTTTAAACAATTGCTCAGAGAAATATATTTTGTTTCAGTAATACAAAAAAAATCCACCCAAAAATTATTGGCACCCCTGTATTGAATACTCCCCTTGGTATTGAATACCACCCTCCCCTTGGTATTGAATACCACCCTCCCCTTGGTATTGAATACCACCCTCCCCTTGGTATTGAATACCACCCTCCCCTTGGTATTGAATACCACCCTCCCCTTGGTATTGAATACCACCCTCCCCTTGGTATTGAATACCACCCTCCCCTTGGTATTGAATACCACCCTCCCCTTGGTATTGAATACCACCCTCCCCTTGGTATTGAATACCACCTTCCCCTTGGTATTGAATACCACCCTCCCCTTGGTATTGAATACCACCCCCCCCTTGGTATTGAATACCACCCTCCCCTTGGTATTGAATACCACCCTCCCCTTGGTATTGAATACCACCCTCCCCTTGGTATTGAATACCACCCTCCCCTTGGTATTGAATACCACCCTCCCCTTGGTATTGAATACCACCCTCCCCTTGGTATTGAATACCACCCTCCCCTTGGTATTGAATACCACCCTCCCCTTGCGAGGATAACGACACTGAGCCTTTTTTGTAAAATGCGTTATGAGATTGTAGAACACATTGGTAGGGATCTTAGACCATTACTCCATACAGATTCTTTCCAGATCCTTGATATCTGTCATCTGCTCTTATGGACTTCCTTCTTCAGCTCAAACCACAGGTTTACAATGGGGTTCAAGTCCGGAGACTGAGATGGCCATTGCAAAATGTTGATTTTGTGGTCAATTGAACATTTATTTGCATGGGGTTTTGATTAGTTATTGTCTTGCTGGAAGATCCACTTGCGGCCAAGAGTCAGCCTCCTGCTAGAGGAAACCAGGTTCTTGTCAAATATGTCCAAGGAACTTGGTAAAGTTCATGTCTCCGTTGATCTTAAGGACCTCAGGACTAGTGGAATCAAAAATATCCCCATAACAGTAAAGATCCACCACTATATTTTACCGTAGGCATTAGGTACTTTCTGCACCTGCTTCTGTTTTTTTAAACACCAAATCCACCACTGGTGGGCATGGCCAAAGAGCTCAATCTTCATGTCATCTGACCATAGCACCGTTTCCAATCCTGAAAAACTCCCCAGTCCTTAACGATTACAAGCATACCCATAACATGATGCAGCCACCACCATGCTTGAAAACATTGAGAATGGTACTCAGTAATGTGTTGTACTGGACATAACCCTTTGTATTCAGGACAATAAGTGAATTGCTTGGCCACATATTTTGAAGTATTACTTTAGTGCCTTGTTCCAAACAGGATGAAAGTTTTTGAATATTTTTTATTCTGTACAGGCTAGTGCTGTTATGGTGACCGTCATGAAGACATTCAAATTCCACGTGACGTTTGCTACTCTCGTTAGCATGCTATCACTCCTCCAGACAGTAATGGCTGCTAGTCAGAGTCTCATTGAAGGACTCAGCTACTCAGGTTAGCATGCTATCACTGCTCCAGAGCTAACTGAGGGAGAGCTAATAGCTGATGGTGCTCTGTGTGGTGACTGGCGTCTGCTCGGATCCTCCTCAGACCCTGGTTGGCTCCGGCTCATCCATTCAGCCTGGCTCTGAACGCACACACACACACACACACACACACACACACACACACACACCCATGTCATTAGTAGTCTACCAAACTTGCTAACTGCCTGGTACTCAGCACTCTATTGTCCCTCTAATCACTCTGACGTTAATGCAAATGTAATGGAAATGAATGCCAGCCTACCTGGAGAAGAACCAGGGGAAAAACGGTTCTCAATTCGCTATTTAAGTGCATAAATGACATGTATATATTTCCCCTGTTTCTAGACAGATTAATGATAATGGTCCATTCTAAATCAAAGCCAACATTTGTGCTTATAGCCTACTGCCCGGTGCACATTGCTGCGCTTCTAGTGTGAAAAAATAGCCTAATAGTTTAGCAACATTTTAAGCTGAACGTTCTGATCTATTGCGTCAGCCACATTACGTAAAAAGTTTAATTTGAGATATATCGCTTCCCACAACTGTCCCAGACTATGTTTAGAATTTCTATTTCTCGCACAGAATAGAACAAGTTAATTTTGTACTATGAGGGATAGTAGATTGACATAGGCTAGTGCTTTAGAGTCGCATCACGCAGCCTTACAATGCATTAAAAATCTATACATATAGCCCAACGTTTGTAGAACAACTAAAGTTACATTAATAACTCTAAATTAAACATATAGGAGCACATACAGTACCAGGCAAAAGTTTGGACACATCTACTCATTCAAGTTTTTATTTTTACTTTTTCTACATTGTAGAATAAAAGCTATGAAACAACACATATGGAATCATGTAATAACCAAAACAAATTGTTAAACAAATCCAAATATATTTTATATTTGAGATCCTTCAAAGTAGCCACCCTTTGCCCTGATGACAGCTCTGCACACTTTTGGCATTCTCTCAACCAGCTTCATGAGGTAGTCACCTGGAATGCATTTCAATTCACAGGTGTGCCTTGTTACATTTTAATTTGTGGAATTTCTTTCTTTCTAATTGTGTTTCCGCCAATCAGTTGTGTTGTGACTAGGTAGGGTTGGTATACAGAAGATAGCCCTATTTGGCAAGAACAGCTAAAATAAGCAAAGAGAAACGACAATCAGTCCAGATTGACTGACATGAAGGTCAGTCAATGCAGAACATTTCAAGAACTTTCAAAGTTTCTTCAAGTGCAGTCACAAAAACCATCAAGCGCTATGATGAATTTGGCTCTCATGAGGACAACCACAGGAAAGAAAGACGCTGAGTTAATAACTCTGCTGCAGAGGATCAATTCGTTAGAGTTAACTGGACCTCAGATTTCAAGTAACAGACACATCTCAACATCACATTTGTAGAGGAGACTGCGTGAATCAGGCCTTCATGGTCTAATTTCTGCAAAGAAACCACTACTACAGAACACCAATAAGAAGAAGAGTACTAGTTTTGCCAACAGACATTTGGTATAGCCAGATCAGGACCTAACATAAGGACAACTCAGAGTATGTTATTCTGTTCTTCTGAAATAGACCAGAATTTCTTCATATCATGCTTCTTTAGTCCTGTCTAAAATAAATAATGGATTTATTTTGAAGGTGTAAGCTATATTACATGGATTTATTAGACTTTTTAAAATGTAGATGTTTCACAGGTCTGCATCAGTGTGGAAGCCAGGAGATGCTAAATGTGTTTATGTTAATTATCGGTCAATTACCTTGAGGTATTTGTTTGAAAATCACCGTCTGACGAAAGTTGGTGACCGCCACAGCTCTAGTACAGTCTTCTTTCTTTTCACTATGTCAATTCATTTTAGTATTGTGGAGTAAATACAACTGAACTCTGGAGCTGTTGTAAAGTCACCATAAAGTCACCATATTTCATAGTGAAATCCCTGAGCGGTTTCCTTTCTCTCCGGCAACTGAGTTAATAAGGATGCCTGTATGTTTGTATTGGCTGGGTATATTGATACACCATCCGAAGTGTAACTGATGAATTCACCATAGTCACCATAGTCACCATAGTCACCATAGTCACCATAGTCAAAGAGATATTCAATGTCTGCTTCTTTATTCTTACCCATCTACCAATAGGTGCCCTTTTTTTTGGTCTTTGTGTGTGAATCTGTGTTTGAAATCCACTGCTCGACTCATTGATCTTTATAGATCATTTGAATGTGTGGGGTACAGAGATGAGGTAGTCATGTTAAACACTATTATTGTACACAGAGTGAGTCCATGCAACGTTATTATGTGACTTGTTCAGCAGTTTTACTCCTGAACTTATTTAAGTTTGTCGTAACAAAAGGGGTTGAATGCTTATTGACTCAAGATATTTCAGCTTTACAAATGTAATATATTTGTAAAACAAAAATGGGTAAACCATAATTCCATTTTGACATTATGGGGTATTTTGTGCCAGTGTCAAAACATAATAATTTCATTAATTTTAAATTCACGTTGTAACACAAAAAAATATGGAAAAGTCATGGGGTGTGAATACATTCTGATTTTATACAGTCTTTTTTGCTCATCTTTATCAAGGGTGCCAATCATTATGGACCTGATTGTACATCCCAGGTAAACAATTCAACCGGTACCACTAACCTCTCTCTCTCTCTCTCTCTCTCTCTCTCTCTCTCTCTCTCTCTCTCTCTCTCTCTCTCTTTCTCTCTCTCTCTCTATAGAACGTCGTCACCATGTACGATGGGGCGAGGGTGCCTTCCCCCCAGGACATTGTTAACGGTGTGCTTCCTACGGCCGTGGCCATGGCAGGAACAGGAGCCGGGGAGGGCGGGTCAGTGTCGGTACCTGCCCCGGCTGTGGGGCCCAAGCCAGAAGAAGAGGTGGTTCCAGAGGAGGAGCCTAGCCCGGAGCCTGTCCTAGTGAAGAAGGCCCACAGGGAGATCCTAGACCATGACAGAAAGAGGAGGGTGGAGCTGAAATGCATGGAGCTCCAGGAGATGATGGAGGAACAGGGGTCAGTTGAGTCTGGATGAGTATCATACTAAACTGGGTTTATATTTGTAGATACATGCTGGGAAAGTTTGGTAGAATACACAGAATGGATGTGAACGCTATCATGCCCTGGTTAAAACTTATTATGGCTTAGGATATGACAACAGCCAGTGAAAGTGAGGGGCACCAAATTCAAACAACAGAAATCTCATAATTAAAATTCCTTAAACATACAAACAGTATTTTACACCGTTTTACATCCAGTGATTTTGCAGAGAGCCACATCAATTTACATCAATTTACATCAATTTACATCAATTTACAACAATTTACATCAATTTACAGAAATAATCATAATAAACATTGATAAGAGTTATTGCAGGACACAGCTACCTGTGTCAGCGGGTAGGACACACCTGTACCCCCTGTATATTGCTGCCAGTAAGATTGCACCTAAATCAACCATTTATCTGATCATCAAGAACTTCAAAGAGAGCGGTTCAATTGTTGTGAAGAAGGCTTCAGGGCACCCAAGAAAGTCCAGCAAGCGCCAGGACCGTCTCTTAAAGTTGATTCAGCTGTGGGATCGGGGCACCACCAGTACAGAGCTTGCTCAGGAATGGCAGCAGGCAGGTGTGAGTGCATCTGCACGCACAGTGAGGCAAAGACTTTTGGAGGATGGCCTGGTGTCAAGAAGGGCAGCAAGAAAGCCACTTCTCTCCAGGAAAAACATCAGGGACAGACTGATATTCTGCAAGAGGTACAGGGATTGGACTGCTAAGGACTGGGGTAAAGTCATTTTCTCTGATGAATCCCCTTTCCGATTGTTTGGGGCATCTGGAGAAAAGCTTGTCCGGAGAAGACAAGGTGAGCGCTACCATCAGTCCTGTGTCATGCCAACAGTAAAGCATGCTGAGATCATTCATGTGTGGGGTTGTGTCTCAGCCAAGGGAGTGTGCTCGCTCACAATTTTTCCTAAGAACACAGCCATGAATAAAGAATGGTACCAACACATCCTCCAAGAGCAACTTCTCCCAACCATCCAGGAACAGTTTGGTGACGAACAATGCCTTTTCCAGCAAGATGGAGCACCTTGCCATAAGGCAAAAGTGATAACTAAGTGACTCGGGGAACAAAACTTTTATATTTTGGGTCCATGGCCAGGAAACTCCCCAGACCTTAATCCCATTGAGAACTTGTGGTCAATCCTCAAGAGGCGGGTGGACAAACAAAAACCCACAAATTCTGACAAACCCCAAGCATTGATTATGCAAGAATGGGCTGCCATCAGTCAGGATGTGGCCCAGAAGTTAATTAACAGCATGCCAGGGTGGATTGCAGAGATCTTGAAAAAGAAGGGTCAACACTGTAAATATTGACTCTTTGCATCAACTTCATGTAATTGTCAATAAAAGCCTTTGACACTTATGAAATGCTTGTAATTATACTTCAGTATTCCATAGTAACATCTGACAAAAATATCTAAAGACACTGAAGCAGCAAACTTTGTGAAAATTAATATTTGTGTCTTTCTCAAAACTTTTGGCCACGACTGTATACAGGGGGTTACGGTACCGAGTCAATATGGAGAATATATACAGGGGGTACCGGTACCGAGTCAATGTGGAGACTATATACATGGGGTACCAGTACCGAGTCAGTGTGGAGACTATATACAGGGGGTACCAGTACCGAGTCAGTGTGGAGACTATATACATGGGGTACCAGTACCGAGTCAGTGTGGAGACTATATACATGGGGTACCGGTACCGAGTCAGTGTGCAGGGGTACAGGTTAGTTGAGGTAATGTGTACATGTAGGTAGGGGTGAAGTGACTATGCATAGATAATAAACAGTGAGTAGCAGCAGTGTACAAGTCAAATGGAGGTGGGGCTGTCAATGTAAATGTAGACATGCAATAAAGTTGCCTGAGTACAAAGTGTATGCTACTCTGAGGTAATGTAGATAAACGAAATGGACATGTAATCTGGGCAGATAGCGACTATCTTCGTGGCAGTCAGGCCTCCCTCCTAACTGATCGTTTATCTGAGTCTAATACATCTTCCAAGGTGGTACGTACTCCTGGAGGGGCTCTAAGCTTCTCTCCGTAGTGATACACTTTTGGACAGTTGAATAAATAATAATAATAATTTATTAAACTTTTAGAGTGATTTTTTATTACAAAACGTCCTTTAAAAGTGAAGGAGAAAAATAATTGACGGGCAATTTTGAAAAACTCAAAACAAGTAGTTCAATAGATGGATTATTATGGCAGACAGGAAGTTAACTGGTGGCTTGAACAGTCAGCGCTTGTATGAAGGCTAGAGAAGAGGCATTTCGGAGAGGAAATGGAGAGGTGCGGGGCGGGGCATCAGATCCAGGGGGTTTCAGACTGGTCCCGGGCCCGGTTTCCCAAAAGCATCTTAAGGCTACGTTCATCGTAAGAACCTTCATGGGAGCATCGTTAAACGTCCGAGCTGTTTCCCAAAACAATCGTTACTAAAGTTGCTCTTTAAAACGCTTGTTACTTAACGATTGACTCATAGAACAGACAAATACGTTGTTAGATGCTCCCCCCCCCTTCCGCATCACTTTATACACAGAAGATCTCTGCTAAACACAAGATCTCTGCTAAACACAAGATCTCTGCTAAACACAAGATCTCTGCTAAACACAAGATCTCTGCTAAACACAAGATCTCTGCTAAACACAAGATCTCTGCTAAACACAAGATCTCTGCTAAACACAAAATCAAGATGTCTTTTTTGTGACCTCTGATAACTTCAGAAGAAATGTGACTGTGAGTGCAATGACTACAAATAGAAAGTTGGCCATTTCTTAGCATAACAAGCAAATAACAACGACGTTTCAAATTAAAACCCAGATGACTGTTTTAAAAGATAAACACTGTGTTGGATACATAGACCAGGTAGCCTAGTGGTTAGAGTGTGGAGGAGGCAGGTAGCCTAGTGGTTCGAGTGTAGAAGAGGCAGGTAGCCTAGTGGTTAGAGTGTAGAGGAGGCAGGTAGCCTAGTGGTTAGAGTGTAGAGGAGGCAGGTAGCCTAGTGGTTAGAGTGTAGAGGAGGCAGGTAGCCTAATGGTTAGAGTGTAGAGGAGGCAGGTAGCCTAGTGGTTAGAGTGTAGAGGAGGCAGGTAGCCTAGTGGTTAGAGTGTAGAGGAGGCAGGTAGCCTAGTGGTTAGAGTGTCGAGGAGGCAGGTAGTCTAGTGGTTAGAGTGTAGGGGGTTGCAGGTAGCCTAGTGGTTAGAGTGTAGGGGGTTGCAGGTAGCCTAGTGGTTAGAGCGTAGAGGAGGCAGGTAGCCTAGTGGTTAGAGCGTAGAGGAGGCAGGTAGCCTAGTGGTTAGAGCGTAGGGTCGGCAGGTAGCCTAGTGGTTAGAGCGTAGGGGCGGCAGGGTAGCCTAGTGGTTAGAGTGTTGGGGCGGCAGGTAGCCTAGTGGTTAGAGTGTTGAGGAGGCAGGTAGCCTAATGGTTAGAGTGTTGAGAAGGTAGGTAGCCTAGAGGTTAGAGTGTAGAGGAGGCAGGTAGCCTAGTGGTTAGAGTATAGAGGAGGCAGGTAGCCTAGTGGTTAGAGTGTTGAGGAGGCAGGTAGCCTAGTGGTTAGAGTGTAGAGGAGGCAGGTAGCCTAATGGTTAGAGTGTAGAGGAGGCAGGTAGCCTAGTGGTTAGAGTGTAGGGGCGGCAGGGTAGTCTAGTGGTTAGAGTGTAGGGGCGGCAGGTAGCCTAGTGGTTAGAGTGTAGAGGGTTTAGGTAGCCTAGTGGTTAGAGTGTAGAGGAGGCAGGTAGCCTAGTGGTTAGAGTGTAGAGGAGGCAGGGTAGCCTAGTGTTTAGAGTGTAGAGGCGGCAGGGTAGCCTAGTGGTTAGAGTGTAGAGGAGGTAGGTAGCCTAGTGGTTAGAGTGTAAAGGCGGCAGGGTAGCCTAGTGGTTAGAGTGTAGAGGAGGCAGGTAATCTAGTGGTTAGAGTGTTGAGGAGGCAGGTAGCCTAGTGGTTAGAGTGTAGAGGAGGCATGTAGGCTAGTGGTTAGAGTGTAGAGGATGCAGGTAGCCTAGTGGTTAGAGTGTAGAGGAGGCAGGTAGCCTAGTAGTTAGAGTGTAGGGGCGGTAGGTAGTCTAGTGGTTAGAGTGTAGAGGAGGCAGGTAGCCTAGTGGTTAGACTGTAGAGGCGGCAGGGTAGCCTAATGGTTAGAGTGTAGAGGAGGTAGGTAGCCTAGTGGTTAGAGTGTGGAGGCGGCAGGGTAGCCTAGTGGTTAGAGTGTAGAGGAGGCAGGTAGTCTAGTGGTTAGAGTGTAGAGGAGGCAGGTAGCCTAGTGGTTAGAGTGTAGAGGCGGCAGGGTAGCCTAGTGGTTAGAATGTTGAGAAGGCAGGTAGCCTAGTGGTTAGAGTGTAGAGGAGGCAGGTAGCCTAATGGTTAGAGTGTTGGGGCGGCAGGTAGCCTAGTGGTTAGAGTGTAGAGGAGGCAGGTAGCCTAATGGTTAGAGTGTAGAGGAGGCAGGTAGCCTAATGGTTAGAGTGTTGGGGAGGTAGGTAGCCTAATGGTTAGAGTGTTGGGGAGGTAGGTAGGCTAATGGTTAGAGTGTTGGGAGGCAGGTAGCCTAGTGGTTAGAGTGTTGAGGAGGCAGGTAGCCTAGTGGTTAGAGTGTAGAGGAGGCAGGGTAGCCTAATGGTTAGAGTGTTGGGGAGGTAGGTAGCCTAATGGTTAGAGTGTTGGGGTTGCAGGTAGCCTAGTGGTTAGAGCGTAGAGGAGGCAGGTAGCCTATTGGTTAGAGCGTAGAGGAGGCAGGTAGCCTAGTGGTTAGAGCGTAGGGGCGGCAGGTAGCCTAGTGGTTAGAGCGTAGGGGCGGCAGGTTAGCCTAGTGGTTAGAGTGTTGGGGCGGCAGGTAGCCTAGTGGTTAGAGTGTTGAGGAGGCAGGTAGCCTAGTGGTTAGAGCGTAGAGGAGGCAGGTAGCCTAGTGGTTAGAGCGTAGGGTCGGCAGGTAGCCTAGTGGTTAGAGCGTAGGGGCGGCAGGGTAGCCTAGTGGTTAGAGTGTTGGGGCGGCAGGTAGCCTAGTGGTTAGAGTGTTGAGGAGGCAGGTAGCCTAATGGTTAGAGTGTTGAGAAGGTAGGTAGCCTAGAGGTTAGAGTGTAGAGGAGGCAGGTAGCCTAGTGGTTAGAGTATAGAGGAGGCAGGTAGCCTAGTGGTTAGAGTGTTGAGGAGGCAGGTAGCCTAGTGGTTAGAGTGTAGAGGAGGCAGGTAGCCTAATGGTTAGAGTGTAGAGGAGGCAGGTAGCCTAGTGGTTAGAGTGTAGGGGCGGCAGGGTAGTCTAGTGGTTAGAGTGTAGGGGCGGCAGGTAGCCTAGTGGTTAGAGTGTAGAGGGTTTAGGTAGCCTAGTGGTTAGAGTGTAGAGGAGGCAGGTAGCCTAGTGGTTAGAGTGTAGAGGAGGCAGGGTAGCCTAGTGTTTAGAGTGTAGAGGCGGCAGGGTAGCCTAGTGGTTAGAGTGTAGAGGAGGTAGGTAGCCTAGTGGTTAGAGTGTAAAGGCGGCAGGGTAGCCTAGTGGTTAGAGTGTAGAGGAGGCAGGTAATCTAGTGGTTAGAGTGTTGAGGAGGCAGGTAGCCTAGTGGTTAGAGTGTAGAGGAGGCATGTAGGCTAGTGGTTAGAGTGTAGAGGATGCAGGTAGCCTAGTGGTTAGAGTGTAGAGGAGGCAGGTAGCCTAGTAGTTAGAGTGTAGGGGCGGTAGGTAGTCTAGTGGTTAGAGTGTAGAGGAGGCAGGTAGCCTAGTGGTTAGACTGTAGAGGCGGCAGGGTAGCCTAATGGTTAGAGTGTAGAGGAGGTAGGTAGCCTAGTGGTTAGAGTGTGGAGGCGGCAGGGTAGCCTAGTGGTTAGAGTGTAGAGGAGGCAGGTAGTCTAGTGGTTAGAGTGTAGAGGAGGCAGGTAGCCTAGTGGTTAGAGTGTAGAGGCGGCAGGGTAGCCTAGTGGTTAGAATGTTGAGAAGGCAGGTAGCCTAGTGGTTAGAGTGTAGAGGAGGCAGGTAGCCTAATGGTTAGAGTGTTGGGGCGGCAGGTAGCCTAGTGGTTAGAGTGTAGAGGAGGCAGGTAGCCTAATGGTTAGAGTGTAGAGGAGGCAGGTAGCCTAATGGTTAGAGTGTTGGGGAGGTAGGTAGCCTAATGGTTAGAGTGTTGGGGAGGTAGGTAGGCTAATGGTTAGAGTGTTGGGAGGCAGGTAGCCTAGTGGTTAGAGTGTTGAGGAGGCAGGTAGCCTAGTGGTTAGAGTGTAGAGGAGGCAGGGTAGCCTAATGGTTAGAGTGTTGGGGAGGTAGGTAGCCTAATGGTTAGAGTGTTGGGGTTGCAGGTAGCCTAGTGGTTAGAGCGTAGAGGAGGCAGGTAGCCTATTGGTTAGAGCGTAGAGGAGGCAGGTAGCCTAGTGGTTAGAGCGTAGGGGCGGCAGGTAGCCTAGTGGTTAGAGCGTAGGGGCGGCAGGTTAGCCTAGTGGTTAGAGTGTTGGGGCGGCAGGTAGCCTAGTGGTTAGAGTGTTGAGGAGGCAGGTAGCCTAATGGTTAGAGTGTTGAGAAGGTAGGTAGCCTAGAGGTTAGAGTGTAGAGGAGGCAGGTAGCCTAGTGGTTAGAGTATAGAGGAGGCAGGTAGCCTAGTGGTTAGAGTGTTGAGGAGGCAGGTAGTCTAGTGGTTAGAGTGTAGAGGAGGCAGGTAGCCTAATGGTTAGAGTGTAGAGGAGGCAGGTAGCCTAGTGGTTAGAGTGTAGGGGCGGCAGGGTAGTCTAGTGGTTAGAGTGTAGGGGCGGCAGGTAGCCTAGTGGTTAGAGTGTAGGGGCGGTAGGTAGTCTAGTGGTTAGAGTGTAGAGGAGGCAGGTAGCCTAGTGGTTAGAGTGTAGAGGCGGCAGGGTAGCCTAGTGGTTAGAGTGTAGAGGAGGCAGGTAGCCTAGTGGTTAGAGTGTTGAGGAGGCAGGTAGCCTAGTGGTTAGAGTGTAGAGGAGGCAGGGTAGCCTAATGGTTAGAGTGTTGGGGAGGTAGGTAGCCTAATGGTTAGAGTGTTGGGGTTGCAGGTAGCCTAGTGGTTAGAGCGTAGAGGAGGCAGGTAGCCTATTGGTTAGAGCGTAGAGGAGGCAGGTAGCCTAGTGGTTAGAGCGTAGGGGCGGCAGGTAGCCTAGTGGTTAGAGCGTAGGGGCGGCAGGTTAGCCTAGTGGTTAGAGTGTTGGGGCGGCAGGTAGCCTAGTGGTTAGAGTGTTGAGGAGGCAGGTAGCCTAATGGTTAGAGTGTTGAGAAGGTAGGTAGCCTAGAGGTTAGAGTGTAGAGGAGGCAGGTAGCCTAGTGGTTAGAGTATAGAGGAGGCAGGTAGCCTAGTGGTTAGAGTGTTGAGGAGGCAGGTAGTCTAGTGGTTAGAGTGTAGAGGAGGCAGGTAGCCTAATGGTTAGAGTGTAGAGGAGGCAGGTAGCCTAGTGGTTAGAGTGTAGGGGCGGCAGGGTAGTCTAGTGGTTAGAGTGTAGGGGCGGCAGGTAGCCTAGTGGTTAGAGTGTAGGGGCGGTAGGTAGTCTAGTGGTTAGAGTGTAGAGGAGGCAGGTAGCCTAGTGGTTAGAGTGTAGAGGCGGCAGGGTAGCCTAGTGGTTAGAGTGTAGAGGAGGTAGGTAGCCTAGTGGTTAGAGTGTAGAGGCGGCAGGGTAGCCTAGTGGTTAGAGTGTAGAGGAGGCAGGTAGCCTAGTGGTTAGAGTGTAGGGGCGGCAGGGTAGTCTAGTGGTTAGAGTGTAGGGGCGGCAGGTAGCCTAGTGGTTAGAGTGTAGAGGGTTTAGGTAGCCTAGTGGTTAGAGTGTAGAGGATGCAGGTAGCCTAATGGTTAGAGTGTAGAGGAGGCAGGTAGCCTAGTAGTTAGAGTGTAGGGGCGGTAGGTAGTCTAGTGGTTAGAGTGTAGAGGAGGCAGGTAGCCTAGTGGTTAGACTGTAGAGGTGGCAGGGTAGCCTAATGGTTAGAGTGTAGAGGAGGTAGGTAGCCTAGTGGTTAGAGTGTGGAGGCGGCAGGGTAGCCTAGTGGTTAGAGTGTAGAGGAGGCAGGTAGTCTAGTGGTTAGAGTGTAGAGGAGGCAGGTAGCCTAGTGGTTAGAGTGTAGAGGCGGCAGGGTAGCCTAGTGGTTAGAATGTTGAGAAGGCAGGTAGCCTAGTGGTTAGAGTGTAGAGGAGGCAGGTAGCCTAATGGTTAGAGTGTTGGGGCGGCAGGTAGCCTAGTGGTTAGAGTGTAGAGGAGGCAGGTAGCCTAATGGTTAGAGTGTAGAGGAGGCAGGTAGCCTAATGGTTAGAGTGTTGGGGAGGTAGGTAGCCTAATGGTTAGAGTGTTGGGGAGGTAGGTAGCCTAATGGTTAGAGTGTTGGGAGGCAGGTAGCCTAGTGGTTAGAGTGTTGAGGAGGCAGGTAGCCTAGTGGTTAGAGTGTAGAGGAGGCAGGGTAGCCTAATGGTTAGAGTGTTGGGGAGGTAGGTAGCCTAATGGTTAGAGTGTTGGGGTTGCAGGTAGCCTAGTGGTTAGAGCGTAGAGGAGGCAGGTAGCCTATTGGTTAGAGCGTAGAGGAGGCAGGTAGCCTAGTGGTTAGAGCGTAGGGGCGGCAGGTAGCCTAGTGGTTAGAGCGTAGGGGCGGCAGGTTAGCCTAGTGGTTAGAGTGTTGGGGCGGCAGGTAGCCTAGTGGTTAGAGTGTTGAGGAGGCAGGTAGCCTAATGGTTAGAGTGTTGAGAAGGTAGGTAGCCTAGAGGTTAGAGTGTAGAGGAGGCAGGTAGCCTAGTGGTTAGAGTATAGAGGAGGCAGGTAGCCTAGTGGTTAGAGTGTTGAGGAGGCAGGTGGTCTAGTGGTTAGAGTGTAGAGGAGGCAGGTAGCCTAATGGTTAGAGTGTAGAGGAGGCAGGTAGCCTAGTGGTTAGAGTGGAGGGGCGGCAGGGTAGTCTAGTGGTTAGAGTGTAGGGGCGGCAGGTAGCCTAGTGGTTAGAGTGTAGGGGCGGTAGGTAGTCTAGTGGTTAGAGTGTAGAGGAGGCAGGTAGCCTAGTGGTTAGAGTGTAGAGGCGGCAGGGTAGCCTAGTGGTTAGAGTGTAGAGGAGGTAGGTAGCCTAGTGGTTAGAGTGTAGAGGCGGCAGGGTAGCCTAGTGGTTAGAGTGTAGAGGAGGCAGGTAGTCTAGTGGTTAGAGTGTAGAGGAGGCAGGTAGCCTAGTGGTTAGAGTGTAGAGGCGGCAGGGTAGCCTAGTGGTTAGAGTGTAGAGGAGGCAGGTAGCCTAGTGGTTAGAGTGTTGAGGAGGCAGGTAGCCTAGTGGTTAGAGTGTAGAGGAGGCAGGTAGCCTAATGGTTAGAGTGTTGGGGCGGCAGGTAGCCTAGTGGTTAGAGTGTAGAGGAGGCAGGTAGCCTAATGGTTAGAGTGTAGAGGAGGCAGGTAGCCTAATGGTTAGAGTGTTGGGGAGGTAGGTAGCCTAATGGTTAGAGTGTTGGGAGGCAGGTAGCCTAGTGGTTAGAGTGTTGAGGAGGCAGGTAGCCTAGTGGTTAGAGTGTAGAGGAGGCAGGGTAGCCTAATGGTTAGAGTGTTGGGGAGGTAGGTAGCCTAATGGTTAGAGTGTTGGGGAGGTAGGTAGCCTAGTGTTTAGAGTGTTGAGGAGTCAGGTAGCCTAGTGGTTAGAGTGTAGAGGAGGCAGGTAGCCTAATGGTTAGAGTGTTGGGGAGGTAGGTAGCCTAATGGTTAGAGTGTTGGGGAGGTAGGTAGCCTAATGGTTAGAGTGTTGGGGAGGTAGGTAGCCTAGTGGTTAGAGTGTTGGGGAGGCAGGTAGCTTAATGGTTAGAGTGTTGGGGAGGCAGGTAGCCTAGTGGTTAGAGTGTTGAGGAGGCAGGTAGCCTAGTGGTTAGTGTGTAGAGGAGACAGGGTAGCCTAATGGTTAGAGTGTCGAGGAGGCAGGTAGTCTAGTGGTTAGAGTGATGGGGAGGTAGGTAGCCTAATGGTTAGAGTGATGGGGAGGTAGGTAGCCTAGTGGTTAGAGTGTTGGGGAGGCAGGTAGCCTAATGGTTAGAGTGTTGGGGAGGTAGGTAGCCTAGTGGTTAGAGTGTAGGGGCGGCAGGTAGTCTAGTGGTTAGAGTGTTGAGGAGGCAGGTAGCCTAGTGGTTAGAGTGTTGGGGAGGTAGGTAGCCTAACGGTTAGAGTGTTGGGGAGGTAGGTAGCCTAATGGTTAGAGTGTTGGGGAGGTAGGTAGCCTAGTGGTTAGAGTGTTGGGGAGGTAGGTAGCCTAGTGGTTAGAGTGTTGGGGAGGCAGGTAGTCTAGTGGTTAGAGTGTTGGACTAGTAATCGAAATGGTTGCAAGATCAAATCCCCGAGCTGACAAGGTAAACATCTGTTGTTCTGCTGAACAGGTAGTTAACCCTCTGTTCCTAGCCAGTTAACCCACTGTTCCTAGCCAGTTAACCCAATGTTCCTAGCCAGTTAACCCACTGTTCCTAGCCAGTTAACCCACTGTTCCTAGGCCAGTTAACCCACTGTTCCTAGACCAGTTAACCCACTGTTCCTAGACCAGTTAGCCCACTGTTCCTAGACCAGTTAGCCCACTGTTCCTAGGCCAGTTAACCCACTGTTCCTAGACCAGTTAGCCCACTGTTCCTAGACCAGTTAGCCCACTGTTCCTAGACCAGTTAACCCACTGTTCCTAGACCAGTTAACCCACTGTTCCTAGACCAGTTAGCCCACTGTTCCTAGACCAGTTAGCCCACTGTTCCTAGACCAGTTAGCCCACTGTTCCTAGGCCAGTTAACCCACTGTTCCTAGACCAGTTAGCCCACTGTTCCTAGACCAGTTAGCCCACTGTTCCTAGACCAGTTAACCCACTGTTCCTAGACCAGTTAACCCACTGTTCCTAGACCAGTTAGCCCACTGTTCCTAGACCAGTTAACCCACTGTTCCTAGACCAGTTAGCCCACTGTTCCTAGACCAGTTAACCCACTGTTCCTAGACCAGTTAGCCCACTGTTCCTAGACCAGTTAACCCACTGTTCCTAGACCAGTTAGCCCACTGTTCCTAGACCAGTTAACCCACTGGTCCTAGCCAGTTAACCCACTGTTCCTAGACCAGTTAGCCCACTGTTCCTAGACCAGTTAACCCACTGTTCCTAGACCAGTTAGCCCACTGTTCCTAGACCAGTTAGCCCACTGTTCCTAGACCAGTTAACCCACTGTTCCTAGACCAGTTAGCCCACTGTTCCTAGACCAGTTAACCCACTGTTCCTAGACCAGTTAACCCACTGTTCCTAGACCAGTTAGCCCACTGTTCCTAGACCAGTTAACCCACTGTTCCTAGACCAGTTAACCCACTGTTCCTAGACCAGTTAGCCCACTGTTCCTAGACCAGTTAACCCACTGTTCCTAGACCAGTTAGCCCACTGTTCCTAGACCAGTTAGCCCACTGTTCCTAGACCAGTTAACCCACTGTTCCTGGGCTGTCATTGAAAATAAGAATTTGTTCATAACTGACTTGCCTTGTTAAAAGACAAACAAGCGAAAGACAAATGAAAACCAAGAGGACTATTAAAAGACAAACACAGTGTAGACTACATAGATCTATATATTGAAATACATTTCATGTTCATTCTATTGAGTTTTATTTAGCTATTTGTACGCTACTATAATTTTTGTCTCAATATATTTCATGATGTATAACGTGATCAACGATGTGTCAAATCTTGAGTTAGTCCGTTATTATATGGTAGGCATTAGAATAAGCCGCTCCAATATTTTGCAGCCGTAGGTGATAGTATCTCTCTAGGAGCCGATCCGTCGTCAGTATTGTGGAATAATTGTAATATTAAGGTAAGATTTGAAAGGGAGAAAGCTGATCCGAGAGCAGTGCATCCTATCAGTATCAGACACTTAACGGTGCTCTTAGCGAACGTTCTGTCTGCGTGGTGTTTTTTGGGAAACAAATGTTACATCTTCGGGCGTTGTAGGAAAGATGAATTGTTCAAACACTAGTAAACCTAAATTCCATCACTATCGGGGAACCGGTCCCAGAGCTGTTCATCAGGGCCCTTGTCGTCTCTGAAGCAGCTCTTCTCTGTAGTAGTCTCTGAGGTCAGACTCCATGGGTAGAACCTCCATCCCCACCACCGATTTGTAGCACCCACCTGGGTGATGCCACAACAACCGCCAAGGCACCAGAAAAGCCACCAAAGCCATTCTGTACATCAGTCCAGAATAGTCTGCCTTAAAGCTAATCGCTGGAGGAAACTGCTCCAAACTTAATCTTCAATGAGTTTGCCATCTCCAAACACCGTTGCCTTACTTCAAATCGAAATATAGCTAGCTAGTTTGCTAGCGAGTTAGCTTGCTAAGCTTCTTGATGACAGTGAAATATTAGTTAAGGGAAACCGACTAACTTGACAGTCATACCATGCTAATAGCTAATAAATTAGCTAACAAAAAACACATTTTGCAACAACAAAAAAAAAGAAAATAAATAATATCTAAATTTAAATAAGCAAAAGAACAGGATCACCTAGCCTAGGCTGCTAATTCCAGCGCCAACAATGGAAACCCATCAATAGATTCCCCAGCCACCAGTTAGTGATGAATGCGATTGGCTTGCGGGATAGGACAGGCATTGGGATAAACATGTTCTACAGTACTGCCGTTTCTAACAGGTTTTATTCTAACAGTTTTTCTAACAGAAATTGGATCGTCATGCCAACAGGAAACACTGTAACTCTATTCTCGGTCAGCTATTCTTCCAGTCTGTTGGTTCACTTAAGGTGGCCTTTAGGCTCCTCCTTTAGGCTCCTCCTTTAGGCTCCTCCTTTAGGCTACACATTGAACATAGTGGGTAAGATGAGATGGAAATGGAATACCAGCTGTCCTAACTGCCAGGTGTATTATGCGTGAAGGGTGAGGTTATTTACCCTAACGGGTTAGAAGTTCATTTCTGAAGTGGTTGATGGGTAAAACGGACAGCAACTTCCAGTTTCACTGGAGTTTTTCACAGCAGTTTAGTATGGCTACATTCTGTCTGGCTGAGGAAGGGGCCTGGGTCACTTGCAGTGGCCCTGGAGAGAACCATCTCTTCTTACAAAACTTGCCCTTGATGGCTTTTCCCCCCACCCACCCTTCTCCCAAGCAATGGAACTAATCCATGGCTCTTGTCTGGGGGGGGGGGGGGGGGGGGGGGGGTCTACAATAAGTGGGGTTGGTGTCTTTGTTTCTACAGCCCCCTCCATCCTCCCCCACCAGCGAGGAGCCAGGCTGGGCTGGGCCTCAGGCTCATTAGGCCTGATGGGTAATGGCAGCTGGAAGGCCAGGCTGGGCTGGGCCAGATTGATGTAGCTGATAGGGAGGTGGCTGCTGTATGTCAGTAGGAGGGGATAGGAAACGGGCACCACTGCCATCTGTCAGGCAGGGAAGGGCCCTCTCTATCTGGGCTACAGACTCCAGACTGTCCTCTCCAGGCTCTGGACTACAGTAATTGCCTCTGGTTTGAATGTGAAGGGCCATATGTCCTCTGGAGAGGCCCTAGTGACAGCAGTCTCATAATGATAGAGGAATGGGAGACTGTTATAGACACACGCTGTGTCCCAACCTATATATAGTGCAATCCTTTGGGTCCTGGTCTAAAGTAGTGCACTGTATAGGGAATAGGGTGCCATAGGGCTCTGGTCTAAAGTAGTGCACTATATAGGGAATAGGGTCTAAAGTAGTGCACTGTATAGGGAATAGGGTCTAAAGTAGTGCACTACGTAGGGAATAGGGTGCCATAGGTTTCTGGTCTAAAGTAGTGCACTATATAGGGAATAGGGTGTCATTTGGAATACAGACGTTCTCTACACTCCTATTTTAAACGCAGTTGAACTTGTTGTAGAGAAGTATACCACTATGCATTTGGACGTGGGATGGGAAGACCATGGTGGGATAGAGGGGTTTTAGTGAAGTGAAGAAGACCACCAGTTTGACTAAGTATGAAGGAGACATTTGTTGTGTTCCCCCCCACTTTAAATGAAAGAGAGAGGGAGGGACTGGAAAGGAGGGGATAAAGGGATGTAGAGAGGAAGAGGGGCGCAGGGTTCAGAGAGGAAGAGGGGCACAGGGCTCAGAGAGGGGGATAGAGAGGAAGAGGGGCGCAGGGCTCAGAGAGGAAGAGGGGCGCAGGGCTCAGAGAGAAAGAGGGGCGCAGGGCTCAGAGAGAAAGAGGGGCGCAGGGCTCAGAGAGGGGGATAGAGAGGAAGAGGGGCGCAGGGCTCAGAGAGGGGGATAGAGAGGAAGAGGGGCACAGGGCTCAGAGAGGGGGATAGAGAGGAAGAGGGGCACAGGGCTCAGAGAGGGGATAGAGAGGAAGAGGGGCGCAGGGCTCAGAGAGGGGGATAGAGAGAAAGAGGGGTGCAGGGCTCAGAGAGGGGGATAGAGAGGAAGAGGGGCGCAGGACTCAGAGAGGAGGATAAAGAGGAAGAGGGGCGCAGGGCTCAGAGAGGGGATAGAGAGGAAGAGGGGCACAGGGTTCAGAGAGGGGATAGAGAGGAAGAGGGGCGCAAGGCTCAGAGAGGGGATAGAGAGGAAGAGGGGCGCAGGGCTCAGAGAGGGGATAAAGAGGAAGAGGGGCGCAGGGCTCAGAGAAAAAAAGGGGCGCAGGGCTCAGAGAGAAAGAGGGGCGCAGGGCTCAGAGAGGGGGATAAAGAGGATGAGGGGCAAAGGGCTCAGAGAGGAGGATAAAGAGGAAGAGGGGCGCAGGGCTCAGAGAGGAGAATAAAGAGGAAGAGTGGCGCAGGGCTCAGAGAGGAGGATAAAGAGGAAGAGGGGCAAAGGGCTCAGAGAGGGGACAAAGAGGAAGAGGGGCAAAGGGCTCAGAGAGGGGATAAAGAGGAAGAGGGGCAAAGGGCTCAGAGAGGAGATAAAGAGGAAGAGGGGCGCAGGGCTCAGAGAGGTGGATAGAGAGGAAGAGGGGCGCAGGGCTCAGAGAGAAAGAGGGGCGCAGGGTTCAGAGTAGAGGATGAAGAGGACGAGGGGCAAAGGGCTCAGAGAGGAGGATAAAGAGGAAGAGGGGCGCAGGGCTCAGAGAGGGGAATAGAGAGAAAAAGGGGCGCAGGGCTCAGAGAAGGGGATCGAAAGGAAGAGGGGCGCAGGGCTCAGAGAGGGGGATAGAGAGGAAGAGGGGCGCAGGGCTCAGAGAGGGGGATAGAGAGGAAGAGGGGCGCAGGGCTCAGAGAGGGGGATAGAGAGGAAGAGGGGCGCAGGGCTCAGAGAGGGGGATAGAGAGGAAGAGGGGCGCAGGGTTCAGAGAGGGGGATAGAGAGGAAGAGGGGCACAGGGCTCAGAGAGGGGGATAGAGAGGAAGAGGGGCACAGGCTTCAGAGAGGGGATAGAGAGGAAGAGGGGCGCAGGGCTCAGAGAGGGGGATAGAGAGAAAGAGGGGTGCAGGGCTCAGAGAGGGGGATAGAGAGGAAGAGGGGCGCAGGACTCAGAGAGGAGGATAAAGAGGAAGAGGGGCGCAGGGCTCAGAGAGGGGATAGAGAGGAAGAGGGGCACAGGGTTCAGAGAGGGGGATAGAGAGGAAGAGGGGCGCAAGGCTCAGAGAGGGGATAGAGAGGAAGAGGGGTGCAGGGCTCAGAGAGGGGATAAAGAGGAAGAGGGGCGCAGGGTTCAGAGAGAAAGAGGGGCGCAGGGCTCGGAGAAAAAAAGGGGCGCAGGGCTCAGAGAGAAAGAGGGGCGCAGGGCTCAGAGAGGGGGATAAAGAGGATGAGGGGCAAAGGGCTCAGAGAGGAGGATAAAGAGGAAGAGGGGCGCAGGGCTCAGAGAGGAGGATAAAGAGGAAGAGTGGCGCAGGGCTCAGAGAGGAGGATAAAGAGGAAGAGGGGCAAAGGGCTCAGAGAGGGGACAAAGAGGAAGAGGGGCAAAGGGCTCAGAGAGGGGATAAAGAGGAAGAGGAGCAAAGGGCTCAGAGAGGAGATAAAGAGGAAGAGGGGCGCAGGGCTCAGAGAGGGGGATAGAGAGGAAGAGGGGCGCAGGGCTCAGAGAGAAAGAGGGGCGCAGGGTTCAGAGTAGAGGATAAAGAGGACGAGGGGCAAAGGGCTCAGAGAGGAGGATAAAGAGGAAGAGGGGCGCAGGGCTCAGAGACTGGAATAGAGAGAAAGAGGGGCGCAGGGCTCAGAGAGGGGGATCGAAAGGAAGAGGGGCGCAGGGCTCAGAGAGGGGGATAGAGAGGAAGAGGGGCGCAGGGCTCAGAGAGGGGGATAGAGAGGAAGAGGGGCGCAGTGCTCAGAGAGGGGGATAGAGAGGAAGAGGGGCACAGGGCTCAGAGAGGGGGATAGAGAGGAAGAGGGGCACAGGGCTCAGAGAGGGGATAGAGAGGAAGAGGGGCGCAGGGCTCAGAGAGGGGGATAGAGAGATAGAGGGGTGCAGGGCTCAGAGAGGGGGATAGAGAGGAAGAGGGGCGCAGGATTCAGAGAGGAGGATAAAGAGGAAGAGGGGCGCAGGGCTCAGAGAGGGGATAGAGAGGAAGAGGGGCACAGGGTTCAGAGAGGGGGATAGAGAGGAAGAGGGGCGCAAGGCTCAGAGAGGGGATAGAGAGGAAGAGGGGCGCAGGGCTCAGAGAGGGGATAAAGAGGAAGAGGGGCGCAGGGTTCAGAGAGAAAGAGGGGCGCAGGGCTCAGAGAAAAAAAGGGGCGCAGGGCTCAGAGAGAAAGAGGGGCGCAGGGCTCAGAGAGGGGGATAAAGAGGACGAGGGGCAAAGGGCTCAGAGAGGAGGATAAAGAGGAAGAGGGGCGCAGGGCTCAGAGAGGAGGATAAAGAGGAAGAGGGGCAAAGGGCTCAGAGAGGGGATAAAGAGGAAGAGGGGCAAACGGCTCAGAGAGGAGATAAAGAGGAAGAGGGGCGCAGGGCTCAGAGAGGTGGATAGAGAGGAAGAGGGGCGCAGGGCTCAGAGAGAAAGAGGGGCGCAGGGTTCAGAGTAGAGGATAAAGAGGACGAGGGGCAAAGGGCTCAGAGAGGAGGATAAAGAGGAAGAGGAGCGCAGGGCTCAGAGAGGGGAATAGAGAGAAAGAGGGGCGCAGGGCTCAGAGAGGGGGATCGAAAGGAAGAGGGGCGCAGGGCTCAGAGAGGGGGATAGAGAGGAAGAGGGGCGCAGGGCTCAGAGAGGGGGATAGAGAGGAAGAGGGGCGCAGGGCTCAGAGAGGGTGATAGAGAGGAAGAGGGGCGCAGGGCTCAGAGAGGGGGATAGAGAGGAAGAGGGGCACAGGGCTCAGAGAGGGGGATAGAGAGGAAGAGGGGCACAGGGCTCAGAGAGGGGATAGAGAGGAAGAGGGGCGCAGGGCTCAGAGAGGGGGATAGAGAGAAAGAGGGGTGCAGGGCTCAGAGAGGGGGATAGAGAGGAAGAGGGGCAAAGGGCTCAGAGAGGGGACAAAGAGGAAGAGGGGCAAAGGGCTCAGAGAGGGGATAAAGAGGAAGAGGGGCAAACGGCTCAGAGAGGAGATAAAGAGGAAGAGGGGCGCAGGGCTCAGAGAGGTGGATAGAGAGGAAGAGGGGCGCAGGGCTCAGAGAGAAAGAGGGGCGCAGGGTTCAGAGTAGAGGATAAAGAGGACGAGGGGCAAAGGGCTCAGAGAGGATGATAAAGAGGAAGAGGGGCGCAGGGCTCAGAGAGGGGAATAGAGAGAAAGAGGGGCGCAGGGCTCAGAGAGGGGGATCGAAAGGAAGAGGGGCACAGGGCTCAGAGAGGGGGATAGAGAGGAAGAGGGGCACAGGGCTCAGAGAGGGGGATAGAGAGGAAGAGGGGCGCAGGGCTCAGAGAGGGGGATAGAGAGGAAGAGGGGCGCAGGGCTCAGAGAGGGGGATAGAGAGGAAGAGGGGCGCAGGGCTCAGAGAGCGGGATAGAGAGGAAGAGGGGTGCAGGGCTCAGAGAGGGGGATAGAGAGGAAGAGGGGCGCAGGGCTCAGAGAAGGGGATAGAGAGGAAGAGGGGCGCAGGGCTCAGAGAGGGGGATAGAGAGGAAGAGGGGCACAGGGCTCAGAGAGGGGATAGAGAGGAAGAGGGACGCAGGGCTCAGAGAGGGGGATAGAGAGAAAGAGGGGTGCAGGGCTCAGAGAGGGGGATAGAGAGGAAGAGGGGCGCAGGACTCAGAAAGGATGATAAAGAGGAAGAGGGGCGCAGGGCTCAGAGAGGGGATAGAGAGGAAGAGGGGCACAGGGTTCAGAGAGGGGGATAGAGAGGAAGAGGGGCGCAAGGCTCAGAGAGGGGATAGAGAGGAAGAGGGGCGCAGGGCTCAGAGAGGGGATAAAGAGGAAGAGGGGCGCAGGGTTCAGAGAGAAAGAGGGGCGCAGGGCTCAGAGAAAAAAAGGGGCGCAGGGCTCAGAGAGAAAGAGGAGCGCAGGGCTCAGAGAGGGGGATAAAGAGGATGAGGGGCAAAGGTCTCAGAGAGGAGGATAAAGAGGAAGAGGGGCGCAGGGCTCAGAGAGGAGGATAAAGAGGAAGAGTGGCGCAGGGCTCAGAGAGGAGGATAAAGAGGAAGAGGGGCAAAGGGCTCAGAGAGGGGGATAAAGAGGAAGAGGGGCAAAGGGCTCAGAGAGGGGGATAATGAGGAAGAGGGGCGCAGGGCTCAGAGAGGTGTATAGAGAGGAAGAGGGGCGCAGGGCTCAGAGAGGGGAATAGAGAGAAAGAGGGGCGCAGGGCTCAGAGAGGGGGATCGAAAGGAAGAGGGGCGCAGTGCTCAGAGAGGGGGATAGAGAGGAAGAGGGGCGCAGGGCTCAGAGAGAAAGAGGGGCGCAGGGTTCAGAGTAGAGGATAAAGAGGACGAGGGGCAAAGGGCTCAGAGAGGAGGATAAAGAGGAAGAGGAGCGCAGGGCTCAGAGAGGGGAATAGAGAGAAAGAGGGGCGCAGGGCTCAGAGAGGGGGATCGAAAGGAAGAGGGGCGCAGGGCTCAGAGAGGGGGATAGAGAGGAAGAGGGGCGCAGGGCTCAGAGAGGGGGATAGAGAGGAAGAGGGGCGCAGGGCTCAGAGAGGGGGATAGAGAGGAAGAGGGGCGCAGGGCTCAGAGAGGGGGATAGAGAGGAAGAGGGGCACAGGGCTCAGAGAGGGGGATAGAGAGGAAGAGGGGCACAGGGCTCAGAGAGGGGATAGAGAGGAAGAGGGGCGCAGGGCTCAGAGAGGGAGATAGAGAGAAAGAGGGGTGCAGGGCTCAGAGAGGGGGATAGAGAGGAAGAGGGGCAAAGGGCTCAGAGAGGGGACAAAGAGGAAGAGGGGCAAAGGGCTCAGAGAGGGGATAAAGAGGAAGAGGGGCAAACGGCTCAGAGAGGAGATAAAGAGGAAGAGGGGCGCAGGGCTCAGAGAGGTGGATAGAGAGGAAGAGGGGCGCAGGGCTCAGAGAGAAAGAGGGGCGCAGGGTTCAGAGTAGAGGATAAAGAGGACGAGGGGCAAAGGGCTCAGAGAGGATGATAAAGAGGAAGAGGGGCGCAGGGCTCAGAGAGGGGAATAGAGAGAAAGAGGGGCGCAGGGCTCAGAGAGGGGGATCGAAAGGAAGAGGGGCACAGGGCTCAGAGAGGGGGATAGAGAGGAAGAGGGGCACAGGGCTCAGAGAGGGGGATAGAGAGGAAGAGGGGCGCAGGGCTCAGAGAGGGGGATAGAGAGGAAGAGGGGCGCAGGGCTCAGAGAGGGGGATAGAGAGGAAGAGGGGCGCAGGGCTCAGAGAGCGGGATAGAGAGGAAGAGGGGTGCAGGGCTCAGAGAGGGGGATAGAGAGGAAGAGGGGCGCAGGGCTCAGAGAAGGGGATAGAAAGGAAGAGGGGCGCAGGGCTCAGAGAGGGGGATAGAGAGGAAGAGGGGCACAGGGCTCAGAGAGGGGATAGAGAGGAAGAGGGACGCAGGGCTCAGAGAGGGGGATAGAGAGAAAGAGGGGTGCAGGGCTCAGAGAGGGGGATAGAGAGGAAGAGGGGCGCAGGACTCAGAAAGGATGATAAAGAGGAAGAGGGGCGCAGGGCTCAGAGAGGGGATAGAGAGGAAGAGGGGCACAGGGTTCAGAGAGGGGGATAGAGAGGAAGAGGGGCGCAAGGCTCAGAGAGGGGATAGAGAGGAAGAGGGGCGCAGGGCTCAGAGAGGGGATAAAGAGGAAGAGGGGCGCAGGGTTCAGAGAGAAAGAGGGGCGCAGGGCTCAGAGAAAAAAAGGGGCGCAGGGCTCAGAGAGAAAGAGGAGCGCAGGGCTCAGAGAGGGGGATAAAGAGGATGAGGGGCAAAGGTCTCAGAGAGGAGGATAAAGAGGAAGAGGGGCGCAGGGCTCAGAGAGGAGGATAAAGAGGAAGAGTGGCGCAGGGCTCAGAGAGGAGGATAAAGAGGAAGAGGGGCAAAGGGCTCAGAGAGGGGACAAAGAGGAAGAGGGGCAAAGGGCTCAGAGAGGGGATAAAGAGGAAGAGGGGCAAAGGGCTCAGAGAGGGGATAACGAGGAAGAGGGGCGCAGGGCTCAGAGAGGTGTATAGAGAGGAAGAGGGGCGCAGGGCTCAGAGAGGGGAATAGAGAGAAAGAGGGGCGCAGGGCTCAGAGAGGGGGATCGAAAGGAAGAGGGGCGCAGGGCTCAGAGAGGGGGATAGAGAGGAAGAGGGGCACAGGGCTCAGAGAGGGGGATAGAGAGGAAGAGGGGCGCAGGGCTCAGAGAGGGGGATAGAGAGGAAGAGGGGCGCAGGGCTCAGAGAGGGGGTTAGAAAGGAAGAGGGGCGCAGGGCTCAGAGAGGGGAATAGAGAGAAAGAGGGGCGCAGGGCTCAGAGAGGGGGATCGAAAGGAAGAGGGGCGCAGGGCTCAGAGAGGGGGATAGAGAGGAAGAGGGGCACAGGGCTCAGAGAGGGGGATAGAGAGGAAGAGGGGCGCAGGGCTCAGAGAGGGGGATAGAGAGGAAGAGGGGCGCAGGGCTCAGAGAGGGGGTTAGAAAGGAAGAGGGGCGCAGGGCTCAGAGAGGGGGATAGAGAGGAAGAGGGGCGCAGGGCTCAGAGAGGGGGATAGAAAGGAAAAGGGGCGCAGGGCTCAGAGAGGGGGATAGAGAGGAAGAGGGCGCAGGGCTCAGAGAGGGGGATAGAAAGGAAGAGTGGCGCAGGGCTCAGAGAGTGGAAATAGAGAGGAAGAGGGAGTCTGTTGCAGGAGTCTGTTTTCATCTGCTAGTTGATCAACGCCAGTGGGTCACCCTCTAAACCTCCCAAATGCACGCACACACACATACACAGGCACGTAGGCATACATGTTTTCACGCGCGCGCGCTCACACACACACACACACACACACACACACACACACACACACACACACAGGCACCCTCCAAGGTCGTGGTCGGGGATTAGACTAGAGTGACAGGTTGCATGCCAACCCCCTTAACCACCCCACCCCACCCCCTCTACCACCACCCCACCCCCTACCAGCAGCCCCCCCCCCCCCCCCCCCCCCTCGACCAGCACCCCCCCCTCTTCCAGCACCCCCTCTACCAGCACCCCCTCTACCAGCACCCCCTCCTAGCAGTACACCTTCCCCCACCATCCTCCTCTCTCTCTCTCCCTTCCTCCCCACCCAGGCTTTATTAAACCAGTGGTTTAATCGTCTGCCGTGTGTTAGCCTCACAGCCTCACCCTGGGAGCCAATTAGAACAGCCAGGCAATTAAAAGAAACATGCTCATTAAGCTATCTGAAAGCTGCCAGCCTCTCCCATTTACTTTAGAACAGTCATGCCTCTGCAGGGGCCGGTCTAAGTAACATTCCATGGAGGGGGTCAGGGGTCGGGGTTGTAGTACATTGTGGGGTTTGAGTACCGGAATAGACTGGCTTGGAACCTGGCTGTTTTTTGAAGCAACATGGAGGCAAACGGTGGATGTCATGCAGACCTTGGTCTCTCTCAAGATGAAGGGGATGAGGCCCATCACAGGTGGCGGGCTACTTCCTGTGTCCGGTAATGATGTCAGAGTAGGTGGAAGGTCACACCGTTTCTATGGGGAACAGTCATTGTAAAGGATGGCTCTCATTTGTGAGTGTCAGAAAGTGTTCACACCCTTTGACTTTTTTAAAACATTTAGTTTTTGTTACAGCCTGAATTTGAAATAGATTTAAGGGAGATTTTGTGTCACTGACCTACACACAAAACCCCAGAATGTCAAAGTGGAATTATGTTGGGGCTCCTTAGTGGCCCAGCGGTCTAAGGCACTGCATCGCAGTGCTAGAGGCGTCACTACAGACGCCCTGGTTTGAATCCAGGCTGTATCACAACCGGCCGTGATTGGGAGTCCCATAGGACGGCGACGTACAATTGGCCCAGCGTCGTCCGGTTTTGGCCTTTGTAAATAAGATTTTAATTCAAAATGAAGGGAAAAAAAAGCAGACATTGAACATTCCTTAGGATATTGTGATGTCATTATGGGGTATTGTGATGTCATTATGGGGTATTGTGATGTCATTATGGGGTATTGTGATGTCATTATGGGGTATTGTGATGTCATTATGGGGTATTGTGTGTAGATTAGATTGATGAGGATTTTTAAATTTTATTTAATCCATTTTAGAATAAGGCTGTAACGTAAACAAAATGTGGAAAAAGTCAAGGGGTCTGAATACTTTCTGAATGCACCGTACGTTCACTTCACCAGACGGCTCTAGCTGTAATGCAGTTAGGCTAGGCTATATACAACTGACCTGGTAAAATAATGGATAAATAATAAAAAAATATACATATTTATACTAATATTATAGTGATTAAAAGTTCTACTCCTTCTAACAATAGCAGTGTGTTGTTTGTCAGGTGTTTTTCCAGGAAGTAATTGAGCTGTAATGAGCTTGTGCATCATTAGAGTCCCTGTGGAGAGTCTCAGCCTTCCCTCTGTCCTCTTAATGAGGGACGTAAACAGTCAGACAGGGATGCACTCTCTCTCTCTCAGTAATAATACCTATCGTTTCACATCTTCTCTCAGTAATAATACCTATCGTTTCACATCTTCTCTCAGTAATAATACCTATCGTTTCACATCTTCTCTCTCTCAGTAATAATACCTATCGTTTCACATCTTCTCTCAGTAATAATACCTATCGTTTCACATCTTCTCTCAGTAATAATACCTATCGTTTCACATCTTCTCTCAGTAATAATACCTATCGTTTCACATCTTCTCTCTCTCAGTAATAATACCTATCGTTTCACATCTTCTCTCAGTAATAATACCTATCGTTTCACATCTTCTCTCAGTAATAATACCTATCGTTTCACATCTTCTCTCAGTAATAATACCTATCGTTTCACATCTTCTCTCTCTCAGTAATAATACCTATCGTTTCACATCTTCTCTCAGTAATAATACCTATCGTTTCACATCTTCTCTCTCTCAGTAATAATACCTATCGTTTCACATCTTCTCTCAGTAATAATACCTATCGTTTCACATCTTCTCTCAGTAATAATACCTATCGTTTCACATCTTCTCTCTCTCAGTAATAATACCTATCGTTTCACATCTTCTCTCAGTAATAATACCTATCGTTTCACATCTTCTCTCTCTCAGTAATAATACCTATCGTTTCACATCTTCTCTCAGTAATAATACCTATCGTTTCACATCTTCTCTCACTCAGTAATAATACCTATCGTTTCACATCTTCTCTCAGTAATAATACCTACCGTTTCACATCTTCTCTCAGTAATAATAACTATCGTTTCACATCTTCTCTCAGTAATAATACCTATCATTTCACATCTTCTCTCAGTAATAATACCTATCGTTTCACATCTTCTCTCAGTAATAATACCTATCGTTTCACATCTTCTCTCACTCAGTAATAATACCTATCGTTTCACATCTTCTCTCACTCAGTAATAATACCTATCGTTTCACATGTCTTCTCTCACTCAGTAATAATACCTATCGTTTCACATCTTCTCTCACTCAGTAATAATACCTATCGTTTCACATGTCTTCTCTCACTCAGTAATAATAACTATCGTTTCACATCTTCTCTCACTCAGTAATAATACCTATCGTTTCACATCTTCTCTCACTCAGTAATAATACCTATCGTTTCACATCTTCTCTCACTCAGTAATAATACCTATCGTTTCACATCTTCTCTCACTCAGTAATAATACCTATCGTTTCACATCTTCTCTCACTCAGTAATAATACCTATCGTTTCACATCTTCTCTCACTCAGTAATAATACCTATCGTTTCACATGTCTTCTCTCACTCAGTAATAATAACTATCGTTTCACATCTTCTCTCACTCAGTAATAATACCTATCGTTTCACATCTTCTCTCACTCAGTAATAATACCTATCGTTTCACATCTTCTCTCAGTAATAATACCTATCGTTTCACATCTTCTCTCACTCAGTAATAATACCTATCGTTTCACATCTTCTCTCACTCAGTAATAATACCTATCGTTTCACATCTTCTCTCACTCAGTAATAATACCTATCGTTTCACATCTTCTCTCAGTAATAATAACTATCGTTTCACATCTTCTCTCACTCAGTAATAATAACTATCGTTTCACATCTTCTCTCACTCAGTAATAATACCTATCGTTTCACATCTTCTCTCACTCAGTAATAATACCTATCGTTTCACATCTTCTCTCACTCAGTAATAATACCTATCGTTTCACATCTTCTCTCACTCAGTAATAATACCTATCGTTTCACATCTTCTCTCACTCAGTAATAATACCTATCGTTTCACATCTTCTCTCAGTAATAATAACTATCGTTTCACATCTTCTCTCACTCAGTAATAATAACTATCGTTTCACATCTTCTCTCACTCAGTAATAATACCTATCGTTTCACATCTTCTCTCACTCAGTAATAATACCTATCGTTTCACATCTTCTCTCAGTAATAATAACTATCGTTTCACATCTTCTCTCACTCAGTAATAATAACTATCGTTTCACATCTTCTCTCACTCAGTAATAATACCTATCGTTTCACATCTTCTCTCACTCAGTAATAATACCTATCGTTTCACATCTTCTCTCACTCAGTAATAATACCTAACGTTTCACATCTTCTCTCACTCAGTAATCACTTTAGTTTTCTGTAGCTCAGATGGTAGTGTGGCCCTTGTAAACGCCAAGATAGTCACCTTGGATAAAAGTGTCTGTGGAAATGGCTTATATTATGAATGAAAACGACATGCTATCTCACAGTTAGTTAAAAACTCTCCTTTCATATAACCTCACACACTTAGTTAAAACTACACACTGCTGTATACTTGATGGACTGGGGCTTGGCTAGTCCTCCATCCGCGGCCCACAACTGCTGGGCTATCTTAGAAAAGCTGTGATGAGACTGAGGAAAGAGCTCCATTCACCTCCATTCACCTCCCTAGGACAATATTATGTGGAGCATCAGGGGAATACAGAGATCTGTTTGTTTAAGGATGATCAAATCCAATTGTATTAATCACATGGGCCAAATACAACAGGTGTAGACCCTTACAGTGAAATGCTTACTTACCAGACCCCTAACCAACAATGCAGTTTCAAAAAAATATGGATAAGAATAAGAAATAAAAGTAACAAGTAATTAAGAGCAGCATTGTGGAGACTATATACAGGGTATTACAGTACAGAGTCAATGTGGAGACTATATACAGGGTATTACGGTACAGAGTCAATGTGGAGGCTATATACAGGGTATTACGGTACAGAGTCAATGTGGAGGCTATATAGAGGGGGTACCGGTACAGAGTCAATGTGGAGGCTATATACAGAGGGGTACCGGTACAGAGTCAATGTGGAGACTATATACAGGGGGTACCGGTACAGAGTCAATGTGGAGGCTATATACAGGGGGTACCGGTACAGAGTCAATGTAGAGGCTATATACAGGGGGTACCGGTACAGAGTCAATGTGGAGACTATATACAGGGGGGTACCGGTACAGAGTCAATGTGGAGACTATATACAGGGGGGTACCGGTACAGAGTCAATGTGGAGACTATATACAGGGGGGTACCGGTACAGAGTCAATGTGGAGACTATATACAGGGGGGTACTGGTACAGAGTCAATGTGGAGACTATATACAGGGGGGTACCGGTACAGAGTCAGTGTGGAGGTTATATACAGGGGGGTACCGGTACAGAGTCAATGTGGAGACTATATACAGGGGGTACCGGTACAGAGTCAATGTGGAGACTATATAAAGGGGGTACCGGTACAGAGTCAATGTGGAGACTATATACAGGGGGGTACCGGTACAGAGTCAGTGTGGAGGCTATATACAGGGGGTACCGGTACAGAGAAATTACACTGATTATACTCAGACAGGGACCAAAACGTTTAGGCATATTGGACACAGAACGATACACATGGGATATTTTCGCAAACACATACAGATGTAGAATCTTAATTTGAGCCAGTTTGCTAAAGCAGGAAAAATAATCCTGCAGCAACAGGAAATGTGAATCATTAAATTGATTCTGATTTACAGACAATTTTTTTCCCATGACGTGAAAGTGGAAATGACAAACTTCCTTTTTTGAACCTCAAATACACTTCAAGTTTAGAAATGTCCTTTCTTAAAGTTACTATTGAAAAATCCCAGAGACCTTATAATCTTTACGTTAGTAGACAAGAAAAAAGAGAGGGAGACAGACAGGATGAGATAGAAAGATACAAAAGGGGTGGACATTCAATCCCTCTCCTGGTCAGTTCGTTTTGTTGTGTAAAACAACAAGACTACGACAACAGAACTAATTAACAGACAAGATCTGAGATGTGAAGTGTGGCTGCTCGTCGAGACTAACAGCCACCGACAATTACTCAATACCATTTACCACATTGATTTTAAGTTTAGAATAGATTTTTTATTTTTGATTTTTTACGACTCTAATGCAACTGAAAAAGCAAGCTCACATCTGAGAGACCCAGAAAGGACAGATTTGATTGTGTTACAGTGAACACTGAATCATTCCCAGCAGCTAGGATATTACAGATTTGATTGTGTTACAGTGAACACTGAATCAAATCAAATCAAATCAAATTTTATTTGTCACATACACATGGTTAGCAGATGTTAATGCGAGTGTAGCGAAATGCTTGTGCTTCTAGTTCCGACAATGCAGTAATAACAAGTAATCTAACTAACAATTCCAAAACTACTGTCTTGTACACAGTGTAAGGGGATAAAGAATATGTACATAAGGATATATGAATGAGTGATGGTACAGAGCAGCATAGGCAAGATACAGTAGATGGTATCGAGTACAGTATATACATATGAGATGAGTATGTAAACAAAGTGGCATAGTATAGTATAAAGTGGCTAGTGATACATGTATTACATAAGGATACCGTCGATGATATAGAGTACAGTATATACGTATGCATATGAGATGAATAATGTAGGGTAAGTAACATTATATAAGGTAGCTAGGATATTACATTTTGTCTTTAGTTGTCCATGGATGCATTTAAATCTCCTTTTTTATTTATATATATAGAAAGAGTGGGCATATAAACCCACACTCTTTGTGTCTGGAAAGAAGAGAGTTCAGGGAAAATAAATTACACAACTGTTTCTTTCTCTGCAGAGAGGCCTGTCATCTCCAACAAACATCGTCTGGTCAGTAGTTCCACAGGTGCTGCAGGGGTCTTATAGTCCTACAGCCCATCAACATCAACCCCAGTGTTGTTGTAAAACCATGGTCATTTACACACACCGTTAAGTGTATGCCCATTGCCAAGGGTTAACCAATCCCCTCAGACCATCCTGCAGGCTAGACCAATCAGGGATAACGGAGGGCATGACGTGTGACTGTAGGCTGGGCCTTAAAACCTTGGGAGAGGAATCAATAGAAGGAATGAGGATGGGGAGGAGGAGAAAGATGAGACAGTACACGATGTCCATCCATTCAACAGAGATCTTTTAGCTTTGGGTTCTGCTTCTGACCCCCCATGTGTATCTTTTACACTAGCTGTCAATAAACAGACTGTCTCAAGCGTTAACACATCTCAGGCTGCTATCATCAGGACAGTGAAGTGTGAAGGAAGGAGAGCGCCTAAAACCAGCCATTTTGTCATGGTGTGTGATCAGTGCACAATAAAGCCCTTTTTGTGGGGTAAAACTCATTCTGATTGTCTGGACCTGGCTCCCCAGTGGGTGGATCTGGCTCCCAAGGGGAAGGCCTGCACCACTGCCCAGTCATGTGAAATCCATAGATTAGGGGCCTAATTTATTTATTTCAATTGACTGATTTCCTTCTATGAACTGTAACTAAGTAAAATATTCAAAATGGTTGCATGTAGGGTTTATATTTTTGTTCAGTGTACGTGCATGTCTTTTGTCTACAGTAAAGCATTCTGTACAGTAACATTACATATGGTGATGTGGCTTGCCTCATGCATGGAAAGCTATGAATATAAAGTGAGTTGAGTTTTTC
Source organism: Oncorhynchus mykiss (assembly GCF_013265735.2). NCBI lineage: Eukaryota > Metazoa > Chordata > Actinopteri > Salmoniformes > Salmonidae > Oncorhynchus > Oncorhynchus mykiss. The sequence continues at coordinate 7,566,886 of NC_048574.1, read as the reverse complement.
ACCCGTCTGTTGTGGTGTGATGTGGTTGACAGATCTGCTAGGCTGAAAGATTGCAATACAGTGTGTGCTGTCACAAACGTAAACGCGCTGGGCTAGTCTGGAATATATAGAGGACTGATAGCACTGGGCTAGTCTGGGATATATAGAGGACTGATAGCACTGGGCTAGTCTGGGATAAATGCAGGACTGATAGCACTGGGCTAGTCTGGGATATATAGAGGACTGATAGCACTGGGCTAGTCTGGGATATATAGAGGACTGATAGCACTGGGCTAGTCTGGGATATATAGAGGACTGATAGTGCTGGGCTAGTCTGGGATATATAGAGGACTGATAGCACTGGGCTAGTCTGGGATATATAGAGGACTGATAGCACTGGGCTAGTCTGGGATATATAGAGGACTGATAGTGCTGGGCTAGTCTGGGATATATAGAGGACTGATAGCACTGGGCTAGTCTGGGATATATAGAGGTCTGATAGCACTGGGCTAGTCTGGGATATATAGAGGACTGATAGCACTGGGCTAGTCTGGGATATATAGAGGACTGATAGCACTGGGCTAGTCTTGGATAAATTAAGGACTGATAGCACCGGGCTAGTCTGGGATAAATGCAGGACTGATAGCACTGGGCTAGTCTGGGATATATAGAGGACTAATAGCACTGGGCTAGTCTGGGATAAATGCAGGACTGATAGCACCGGGCGAGTCTGGGATATATAGAGGACTGATAGCACTGGGCTAGTCTGGGATATATAGAGGACTGATAGCACCGGGCTAGTCTGGGATATATAGAGGACTGATAGCACTGGGCTAGTCTGGGATATATAGAGGACTGATAGCACTGGGCTAGTCTGGGATAAATGCAGGACTGATAGCACCGGGCGAGTCTGGGATATATAGAGGACTGATAGCACTGGGCTAGTCTGGGATATATAGAGGACTGATAGCACTGGGCTAGTCTGGGATATATAGAGGACTGATAGCACTGGGCTAGTCTGGGATATATAGAGGACTAATAGCACCGGGCTAGTCTGGGATATATAGAGGACTGATAGCACTGGGCTAGTCTGGGATATATAGAGGACTGATAGCACTGGGCTAGTCTGGGATATATAGAGGACTGATAGCACTGGGCTAGTCTGGGATAAATGCAGGACTGATAGCACTGGGCTAGTCTGGGATATATAGAGGACTGATAGCACTGGGCTAGTCTGGGATATATAGAGGACTGATAGCACTGGGCTAGTCTGGGATATATAGAGGACTGATAGCACTGGGCTAGTCTGGGATATATAGAGGACTGATAGCACTGGGCTAGTCTGGGATATACAGAGGACTGATAGCACTGGGCTAGTCTGGGATATACAGAGGACTGATAGCACTGGGCTAGTCTGGGATAAATGCAGGACTGATAGCGCTGGGCTAGTCTGGGATATATAGAGGACTGATAGCACTGTGCTAGCCTGGGATATATAGAGGACTGATAGCACCGGGCTAGTCTGGGATAAAAGCAGGACTGATAGCATCGGGCTAGTCTGGGATATATAGAGGACTGATAGCACTGGGCTAGTCTGGGATATATAGAGGACTGATAGCACTGGGCTAGTCTGGGATAAAAGCAGGACTGAAAGCACTGGGCTAGTCTGGGATATATAGAGGACTGATAGCACTGGGCTAGTCTGGGATAAAAGCAGGACTGATAGCATCGGGCTAGTCTGGGATATATAGAGGACTGATAGCACTGGGCTAGTCTGGGATATATAGAGGACTGATAGCACTGGGCTAGTCTGGGATATATAGAGGACTGATAGCACTGGGCTAGTCTGGATTATATAGAGGACTGATAGCACTGGGCTAGTCTGGGATAAATGCAGTACGGATAGCACTGGGCTAGTCTGGGATATATAGAGGTCTGATAGCACTGGGCTAGTCTGGGATATATAGAGGACTGATAGCACTGGGCTAGTCTGGGATATATAGAGGACTGATAGCACTGGGCTAGTCTTGGATAAATTAAGGACTGATAGCACCGGGCTAGTCTGGGATAAATGCAGGACTGATAGCACTGGGCTAGTCTGGGATATATAGAGGACTAATAGCACTGGGCTAGTCTGGGATAAATGCAGGACTGATAGCACCGGGCGAGTCTGGGATATATAGAGGACTGATAGCACTGGGCTAGTCTGGGATATATAGAGGACTGATAGCACTGGGCTAGTCTGGGATATATAGAGGACTGATAGCACTGGGCTAGTCTGGGATATATAGAGGACTGATAGCACTGGGCTAGTCTGGGATAAATGCAGGACTGATAGCACCGGGCGAGTCTGGGATATATAGAGGACTGATAGCACTGGGCTAGTCTGGGATATATAGAGGACTGATAGCACTGGGCTAGTCTGGGATATATAGAGGACTGATAGCACTGGGCTAGTCTGGGATATATAGAGGACTAATAGCACCGGGCTAGTCTGGGATATATAGAGGACTGATAGCACTGGGCTAGTCTGGGATATATAGAGGACTGATAGCACTGGGCTAGTCTGGGATATATAGAGGACTGATAGCACTGGGCTAGTCTGGGATAAATGCAGGACTGATAGCACTGGGCTAGTCTGGTATATATAGAGGACTGATAGCTCTGGGCTAGTCTAGGATAAATGCAGGACTGATAGCACTGGGCTAGTCTGGGATATATAGAGGACTGATAGCACTGGGCTAGTCTGGGATATATAGAGGACTGATAGCACTGGGCTAGTCTGGGATATATAGAGGACTGATAGCACTGGGCTAGTCTGGGATATATAGAGGACTGATAGCACTGGGCTAGTCTGGGATATACAGATGACTGATAGCACTGGGCTAGTCTGGGATATACAGAGGACTGATAGCACTGGGCTAGTCTGGGATAAATGCAGGACTGATAGCGCTGGGCTAGTCTGGGATATATAGAGGACTGATAGCACTGTGCTAGCCTGGGATATATAGAGGACTGATAGCACCGGGCTAGTCTGGGATAAAAGCAGGACTGATAGCATCGGGCTAGTCTGGGATATATAGAGGACTGATAGCACTGGGCTAGTCTGGGATATATAGAGGACTGATAGCACTGGGCTAGTCTGGGATAAAAGCAGGACTGAAAGCACTGGGCTAGTCTGGGATATATAGAGGACTGATAGCACTGGGCTAGTCTGGGATAAAAGCAGGACTGATAGCATCGGGCTAGTCTGGGATATATAAAGGACTGATAGCACTGGGCTAGTCTGGGATATATAGAGGACTGATAGCACTGGGCTAGTCTGGGATATATAGAGGACTGATAGCACTGGGCTAGTCTGGATTATATAGAGGACTGATAGCACTGGGCTAGTCTGGGATAAATGCAGTACGGATAGCACTGGGCTAGTCTGGGATATATAGAGGACTGATCGCACTGGGCTAGTCTGGGATATATAGAGGACTGATAGCACTGGGCTAGTCTGGGATATATAGAGGACTGATAGCGCTGGGCTAGTCTGGGATATATAGAGGACTGATAGCACCGGGCTAGTCTGGGATATATAGAGGACTGATAGCACTGGGCTAGTCTGGGATATATAGAGGACTGATAGCACCGGGCTAGTCTGGGATATATAGAGGACTGATAGCACCGGGCTAGTCTGGGATATATAGAGGACTGATAGCACTGGGCTAGTCTGGGATATATAGAGGATTAGTTCCTCGCTGAATGTTTCCTGGAGTTGTGTCCTGTCCTCCTAGTTCCTCGCTGGATGTTTCCCTGGAGTTGTGTCCTGTCCTCCTAGTTCCTCGCTGAATGTTTCCCTGGAGTTGTGTCCTGTCCTCCTAGTTCCTCGCTGAATGTTTCCCTGGAGTTGTGTCCTGTCCTCCTAGTTCCTCGCTGAATGTTTCCCTGGAGTTGTGTCCTGTCCTCCTAGTTCCTCGCTGGATGTTTCCCTGGAGTTGTGTCCTGTCCTCCTAGTTCCTCGCTGAATGTTTCCCTGGAGTTGTGTCCTGTCCACCTAGTTCCTCGCTGGCTGTTTCTGTTCAGACTGAGTGCTCTGTTCTGCCATTGCTCCAACAGAACTAACTGGCAGGCAGTCATGCACACTGTCCAGAACTGTCCGATCTGTGTGTGGACACTGGAGCGGCTGTCAGTGTTCATGTCTGACCAGGTTTGTTACAAAGCTACTCTTGAGAAATATAGTTAGATACAGTTGACCTAGTACTGCACTAGTGAACATGGCTACAAAACATGCATTCGATGGGCAACGATGGCTCATTTTTGGGGGGATTTCCCGTCATGTCAAGCAAAAATACAACCACAGGTACACCTCCAATTGACTCAAATTATGTCAATTAGCCTATCAGAAGCTTCTAAAGCCATGACATCATTTTCCCGGAATTTTCCAAGCTGTTTAAAGGCACAGTCAACCTAGTGTATGTAAACTTCTGACCCACTGGAATTGTGATACAGTGAAATAATCTGTCTGTAAACAATTGTTGGAAAAATGACTTGTGTCGTGCACAAAGTAGATGTCCTTACCGACTTGCCAAAAGTATAGTTTGTTAACAAGAAATTGAAGGTTGAAAAACAAGTTTTAATGACTCCAACCTAAGTGTATGTAAACTTCCGACTTCAACTGTACATGTATTTGACTTTGACATGACTTAAACCGCAGAGATCCTATTAACTTAGTCATTTGCAATTTGATGTTTTTGATCGCAGTCCACAGGATTCTAGCCAAATGCTGATAATATTGATAAAATGTCTACCAGGTGGACTCTGTGTTGTTGTACCACAGGGCTTCCATTCAGTCACAGTAAGACATGGTATGTAGAGAGGGGCCTAAAGGAGGACTCTGTGTTGTTGTACCACAGGGCTTCCATTCAGTCACAGTAAGACATGGTATGTAGAGAGGGGCCTAAAGGAGGACTCTGTGTTGTTGTACCACAGGGCTTCCATTCAGTCACAGTAAGACATGGTATGTAGAGAGGGGCCTAAAGGAGGACTCTGTGTTGTTGTACCACAGGGCTTCCATTCAGTCACAGTAAGACATGGCATGTAGAGAGGGGCCTAAAGGAGGACTCTGTGTTGTTGTACCACAGGGCTTCCATTCAGTCACAGTAAGACATGGTATGTAGAGAGGGGCCTAAAGGAGGACTCTGTGTTGTTGTACCACAGGGCTTCCATTCAGTCACAGTAAGACATGGTATGTAGAGAGGGGCCTAAAGGAGGACTCTGTGTTGTTGTACCACAGGGCTTCCATTCAGTCACAGTAAGACATGGTATGTAGAGAGGGGCCTAAAGGAGGACTCTGTGTTGTTGTACCACAGGGCTTCCATTCAGTCACAGTAAGACATGGTATGTAGAGAGGGGCCTAAAGGAGGACTCTGTGTTGTTGTACCACAGGGCTTCCATTCAGTCACAGTAAGACATGGTATGTAGAGAGGGGCCTAAAGGAGGACTCTGTGTTGTTGTACCACAGGGCTTCCATTCAGTCACAGTAAGACATGGTATGTAGAGAAGGGCCTAAAGGAGGACTCTGTGTTGTTGTACCACAGGGCTTCCATTCAGTCACAGTAAGACATGGTATGTAGAGAGGGGCCTAAAGGAGGACTCTGTGTTGTTGTACCGCAGGGCTTCCATTCAGTCACAGTAAGACATGGTATGTAGAGAAGGGCCTAAAGGAGGACTCTGTGTTGTTGTACCACAGGGCTTCCATTCAGTCACAGTAAGACATGGTATGTAGAGAGGGGCCTAAAGGAGGACTCTGTGTTGTTGTACCACAGGGCTTCCATTCAGTCACAGTAAGACATGGTATGTAGAGAGGGGCCTAAAGGAGGACTCTGTGTTGTTGTACCACAGGGCTTCCATTCAGTCACAGTAAGACATGGTATGTAGAGAAGGGCCTAAAGGAGGACTCTGTGTTGTTGTACCACAGGGCTTCCATTCAGTCACAGTAAGACATGGTATGTAGAGAAGGGCCTAAAGGAGGACTCTGTGTTGTTGTACCACAGGGCTTCCATTCAGTCACAGTAAGAGATGGTGTGTAGATTTTAAAAAGCCTGAAGAAAGGACTCATGGAGAAGCAAATCATTTTGAATGTCCTTTCACCATTTGGGGTGTTGTGTGTCAACGAAGCCGTACTGAGGGAACACCCTTCCACCGTCTCCTTCTTGCCACGCTGGAAATGTGTGTCTGAGTGTTTCTCCTCTGGCGTTTGGAGATGACATGGTGTTATGTACGCACGACCGCCTGTTGTGACAGATGGCAATTAGCCTTGCTGCTCTCTCTGAAAGGACAGACGATGTGTGTGTGTGTGTGTGTGTGTGTGTGTGTGTGTGTGTGTGTGTGTGTGTGTGTGTGTGTGTGTGTGTGTGTGTGTGTGTGTGTGTGTGTGTGTGTGTGTGTGTGTGTGTGTGCGTGTGTGTGTGTGTGTCTGTGTGAATTATTTGCTGTGTTGAGTGTGTTGTTGCTATCCTCCCACTGACTGGGTGGGTTTGATCTGTGCTCTCCTGTAGGTACTCTGAGGAGGAGATCAGGCAGAAGGTCGGCACCTTCAGACAGATGCTGATGGAGAAAGAAGGAGTGATCACCAGAGAGAGAGCACACACTGACCCAACGTAAGTCACGCTCTCTACCATATCTCTCTCACTCCCTCTCTCTTTCGCTCTGTCTCTGTCGACACTCTCTCTCTCTCTCTCTCTCTCTCTCTCTCTCGCTCTCTGTGTCTCTCTGTGTCTCTCTCTCTGTGTCTCTCTCTCTGTGTGTCTCTCTGCCCTTCTCTCTCTCTCTCTCTCTCTCTCTCTCTCTTTCTCTCTGTGTCTCGCTCTGTCTTTCTCTCTGTCTCGCTCTGCCTCTCTCTCTGTGTGTCTCTCTCTGTCTCTCCCTCTCTTTCTCTCTCTTTCCCTCTCTCTTTTCCTCTCTCTTTCTCTCTCTCTCTCAATTCAATTCAATTCAATTCAAGGGCTTTATTGGCATGGGAAACATGTGTTAACATTGCCAAAGCAAGTGAGGTAGACAACATACAAAGTTAATATATAAAGTGAAAAACAACTAAAATTAACAGTAAACATTACACATACAGAGGTTTCAAAACAGTAAAGACATTACAAATGTCATATTATATATATATATATATATACACAGTGTTTTAACAATGTACAAATGGTTAAAGGACACAAGATAAAATAAATAAGCATAAATATGGGTTGTATTTACAATGGTGTGTGTTCTTCACTGGTTGCCCTTTTCTCGTGGCAACAGGTCACAAATCTTGCTGCTGTGATGGCACACTGTGGAATTTCACCCAGTAGATATGGGAGTTTTTCAAATTTGGATTTGTTTTCGAATTCTTTGTGGATCTGTGTAATCTGAGGGAAATATGTCTCTCTAATATGGTCATACATTGGGCAGGAGGTTAGGAAGTGCAGCTCAGTTTCCACCTCATTTTGTGGGCAGTGAGCACATAGCCTGTCTTCTCTTGAGAGCCATGTCTGCCTACGGTGGCCTTTCTCAATAGCAAGGCTATGCTCACTGAGTCTGTACATAGTCAAAGCTTTCCTTAATTTTGGGTCAGTCACAGTGGTCAGGTATTCTGCCGCTGTGTACTCTCTGTTTAGGGCCAAATAGCATTCTAGTTTGCTCTGTTTTTTTGTTAATTCTTTCCAATGTGTCAAGTAATTATCTTTTTGTTTTCTCATGATTTGGTTGGGTCTAATTGTGCTGTTGTCCTGGGGCTCTGTAGGGTGTGTTTGTGTTTGTGAACAGAGCCCCAGGACCAGCTTGCTTAGGGGACTCTTCTCCAGGTTCATCTCTCTGTAGGTGATGGCTTTGTTATGGAAGGTTTGTGAATCACTTCCTTTTAGGTGGTTGTAGAATTTAACGGCTCTTTTCTGGATTTTGATAATTAGTGGGTATCGGCCTAATTCTGCTCTGCATGCATTATTTGGTGTTCTACGTTGTACACGGAGGATATTTTTGCAGAATTCTGCGTGCAGAGTCTCAATTTGGTGTTTGTCCCATTTTGTGAAGTCTTGGTTGGTGAGCGGACCCCAGACCTCACAACCATAAAGGGCAATGGGCTCTATGACTGATTCAAGTATTTTTAGCCAAATCCTAATTGGTATGTTGAAATTTATGTTTCTTTTGATGGCATAGAATGCCCTTCTTGCCTTGTCTCTCAGATCTTTCACAGCTTTGTGGAAGTTACCTGTGGCGCTGATGTTTAGGCCAAGGTATGTATAGTTTTTTGTGTGCTCTAGGGCAACAGTGTCTAGATGGAATTTGTATTTGTGGTCCTGGTGACTGGACCTTTTTTGGAACACCATTATTTTGGTCTTACTGAGATTTACTGTCAGGGCCCAGGTCTGACAGAATCTGTGCATAAGATCTAGGTGCTGCTGTAGGCCCTCCTTGGTTGGTGACAGAAGCACCAGATCATCGGCAAACAGCAGACATTTGACTTCGGATTCTAGCAGGGGGAGGCCGGGTGCTGCCGACTTTTCTAGTGCCCGCGCCAATTCGTTGATATATATGTTGAAGAGGGTGGGGCTTAAGCTGCATCCCTGTCTAACCCCACGACCCTGTGTGAAGAAATGTGTGTGTTTTTTACCAATTTTAACCGCACACTTGTTGTTTGTGTACATGGATTTTATAATGTCGTATGTTTTACCCCCAACACCACTTTCCATCAGTTTGTATAGCAGACCCTCATGCCAGATTGAGTCGAAGGCTTTTTTGAAATCAACAAAGCATGAGAAGACTTTGCCTTTGTTTTGGTTTGTTTGGTTGTCAATTAGGGTGTGCAAGGTGAATACATGGTCTGTTGTACGGTAATTTGGTAAAAAGCCAATTTGACATTTGCTCAGTACATTGTTTTCATTGAGGAAATGTACGAGTCTGCTGTTAATAATAATGCAGAGGATTTTCCCAAGGTTACTGTTGACACATATTCCACGGTAGTTATTGGGGTCAAATTTGTCTCCACTTTTGTGGATTGGGGTGATCAGTCCTTGGTTCCAAATATTGGGGAAGATGCCAGAGCTAAGTATGATGTTAAAGAGTTTTAGTATAGCCAATTGGAATTTGTTGTCTGTATATTTGATCATTTCATTGAGGATACCATCAACACCACAGGCCTTTTTGGGTTGGAGGGTTTTTATTTTGTCCTGTAACTCATTCAATGTAATTGGAGAATCCAGTGGGTTCTGGTAGTCTTTAATAGATGATTCTAAGATCTGTATTTGATCATGTATATGTTTTTGCTCTTTATTCTTTGTTATAGATCCAAAAAGATTGGAGAAGTGGTTTACCCATACATCTCCATTTTGGATAGATAATTCTTCGTGTTGTTGTTTGTTTAGTGTTTTCCAATTTTCCCAGAAGTGGTTAGAGTCTATGGATTCTTCAATTGCATTGAGCTGATTTCTGACATGCTGTTCCTTCTTTTTCCGTAGTGTATTTCTGTATTGTTTTAGTGATTCACCATAGTGAAGGCGTAGACTCAGGTTTTCCGGGTCTCTATGTTTTTGGTTGGACAGGTTTCTCAATTTCTTTCTTAGATTTTTGCATTCTTCATCAAACCATTTGTCATTATTGTTAATTTTCTTCGGTTTTCTATTTGAGATTTTTAGATTTGATAGGGAAGCTGAGAGGTCAAATATACTGTTAAGATTTTCTACTGCCAAGTTTACACCTTCACTATTACAGCGGAACGTTTTACCCAGGAAATTGTCTAAAAGGGATTGAATTTGTTGTTGCCTAATTGTTTTTTGGTAGGTTTCCAAACTGCATTCCTTCCATCTATAGCATTTCTTAATGTTACTCAGTTCCTTTGGCTTTGGCTCTATCTCTCTCTCTCTCTCTCTCTCTCTCTCTCTCTCTCTCTCTCTCTCTCTCTCTCTCTCTCTCTCTCTCTCTCTTTTTCTCTCCCACACACACAAACACACACATACACCCCCACCAACCCACCTCACATCTGCATCAATTTAAATACTATAAGAGCACAGCCAGATGGTTATCACCGACTAGTAGGTCTGTCATCATCAGTGTCTGTTGACCTCTCTTGGCCAATCCTCTCTGTGAGGTAGTTAGTCATCATCAGTGTCTGTTGACCTCTCTAGGCCAATCCTCTCTGTGAGGTAGTTAGTCATCATCAGTGTCTGTTGACCTGTGTAGAGTGTAGAGGAGGCAGGTAGTCTAGTGGTTAGAGTGTAGGGGCGGCAGGTAGCCTAAAGGTTGCAAGTTCAAATCCCTGAGCTGACAAGGTACAAATCTGTTGTTACGTTCCTGAACAGGCAGTTAAACCCACTGTTCCTAGGCTGTCATTGAAAATAAGAATTTGTTCTTAACTTAACTTAAATATATCAAAGGGAGGGAGGCAGGAAAACAAGAGAGTGGGGTAGAATCTAAGAGATAAACCGTTGGGTGAGGAGTGGTTGTTTTTGTCATGTTGAGGAGTAGAATAGAGAGGTAGAAACTCTCTCAGTGGGCCTGTTCCTGAGGTGTGGACATACTTGTCACGTCCTGACCTTAGTTCCTTTTTTATGTCTCTATTTTAGTTTGGTCAGGGCGTGGTGAGTTGGGGTGGGCATTCTATGGTTTGTTCTTGTGTGTTATATTTCTATGTGTTTGGCCTGGTATGGTTCCCAATCAGAGGCAGCTGTCTATCGTTGTCTCTGACTGAGAGCCATACTTAGGTAGCCTTTTTTTCCCACTGTTAGTTGTGGGTGATTATTCTCTGGTTCGTGTTTGTTGCACCTGTCAGAACTGGTTATGGTTGTGTTGTTTTTGTTGGTGCATTCATCTGGATGAAAAGTGTCATGGATACGTACCACACTGCACTTTGGTCTTCCTCTCCTTTCACCAACAAAAACCTTTACAATACTGGTGTTCTTCCTTCTGCATTCAGAGCTCTCTCTATATATATACACTATATATACAGTGCCTTGCGAAAGTATTCGGCCCCCTTGAACTTTGCGACCTTTTGCCACATTTCAGGCTTCAAACATAAAGATATAAAACTGTATTATTTTGTGAAGAATCAACAACAAGTGGGACACAATCATGAAGTGGAACGACATTTATTGGATATTTCAAACTTTTTAAACAAATCAAAAACTGAAAAATTGGGCGTGCAAAATTATTCAAAGGCATTTAAATATTCTGTCTTGCCAATTCATCCTCTGAATGGCACACATACACACGATCCATGTCTCAGTGATCTCCAATCCTTCTTTAACTCTCTTCCCTTTCATCTACACTGATTGAAGTGGATTTTTACAATTGACAACAATAAGGGATCACACTTTCATGGAAGGAGAAGGTGTTCTTAATGTTTTGTAAACTCAGTGTAGTTGTCTAATGTTAGTGGGGCACCTGTTTTTAAATGATGCTCCTGAATCACTATGATCAATAATAGTTTTCCTTGAGTGTACTTTTTTTTAACAGAGCTGAGATTTACTTCAAAGTGCATTCCTCCTGGTGCTTACACCTATCAGGCTGTTTCAGATCTAGTGCCTAGGAAGGAGGGGTTAGGGTTTCTTCTGGACCTATCAGGTTGTTTCATATCTAGTGCCTAGGGAGGAGGAGTTAGGGTTTCTTCTGGACCTATCAGGCTGTTTCAGATCTAGTGCCTAGGGAGGAGGAGTTAGGGTTTCTTCTGGACCTATCAGGCTGTTTCAGATCTAGTGCCTAGGGAGGAGGAGTTAGGGTTTCTTTTGGACCTATCAGGCTCTTTCAGATCTAGTGCCTAGGGAGGAGGGGTTAGAGTTTCTTATGGACCTATCAGGCTGTTCCAGATCTAGTGCTTACGGAGGAGGGGTTAGGGTGTCTTCTGGACCTCACTATACTGGCCCAAGAAGCACATGCCCTCGAAATATCCCTTATTGGGACAGTTGAGTTTGGGCACTGATGTTGGGTGCGATTAGACCTGGCTCGCAGTTGGTGTTCCAATTCAACCCAAAGGTGTTTGATGGGTTGAGGTCAGGGCTCTGTGCAGCTCAGTCAAGTTCTTCCACGCCGATCTCAACAAACCATTTCTGTATGGACCTCGCTTTGTGCACGGGGGCATTGTCATGCTGAAACAGGAAAGGGCCTTTCCCAAATTGTTTCCACAAAGCTGGAAGCACAGAATCGTCTAGAATGTCATTGTATGCTGTAGCGTTACGATTTCCCGTCAATGGAACTAAGGGTCCTAGTCTGAACCATGAAAAACAGCCCCAGACCATTATTCCTCCTCCACCAAACTTTACAGTTGGCACTATGCATTGGGGCAGGTAGCATTCTCCTGGTATCCACCAAACCCAGATTTGTCCATCTGACTGGCAGATGGTGAAGCGTGATTCATCACTCCAGAGAACGTGTAACCACTGCTCCAGAGTCCAATGTCGGCGAGCTTTACACCACTCCAGCCGACACTTGGCATTGCGCATGGTGACCTTAGGCTTGTGTGTGGCTGATCGGCCATGGAAATCTATTTCATGAAGCTCCCAAACGAACAGTTATCGTGCTGACATTACTTCCAGAGGCAGTTTGGAACTCGGGAATGTGAGTGTTGCAACCGAGAACAGATTATTTTTATGTGCTACGTACTTCAGAGTTCGGCAGTCCCATTCTGTGAGCTTGTGTGGCCTACCACTTCACGGCTGAGTCGTTGTGTCTCCTACTGCCAATGCTTGTCTATGGAGATTGCATGGCTGTGTTTTCGATTTTATACACCGGTCAGCAACAGGTGTGGCTGAAATAGCCGAATCCACTAATTTTAAATGGTGTCCACATACTTTTGTATATATTGTATATATCTTGTGAAAAGCATTTACCCCCTTTCTGATTTGTTCTATTCTGGCATATTTTTGCATATTTTTGATACTGAATGTTATCAGATCTTTAAAAAAAGACCTAATATTAGATAAAGGGAACCTGAGTGAACAAATAAAACAACAATTACACACTTATTTCATATATTTCATGAACAAAGTTTGTTGTTAATTGGTTTACCGTGAAAAAGCATTGTATCTGGTCAAACACAACAACAACAAAAGTTTCTCATAAAAGTTTACTAAGGGTTGGTGACAGGCTGATTGGTCGGCTGTTTGAGCCAGTAAAAAGGGTACTTAGCGAAATTACTTTTGCCTCCCTTCTGACCTGAGGGAACACACTTTCCTGATTGATTGAAGGGATCCCAAATAGGAGCGCCAATTTTGTCTGCTGTCGTCCTCAGTCATTTTTCCCATTTCCACGTTGTCAGGCCCAGGTGGCCTTCCATTGTTGATAGACAACAACAAAACTTTTTCACCGTTACCACGTTACGGAATTTGAAATTGACAATGCTTGTCTTACATACTTTGTTCAGTTATGCCGGGATGTTTTACATTCAGAATGTGTTGTGGGCATGTCATGCCTAAATGTTCTAATCTTGCCAACTTAAACAAAATCATTAAAGTAGTAGGGAATTTCAGTGGATTTTGTGATGAACCATCTGAGTCAATGAATGAGTTTTCCTTTTTTGTCTAACATTTTATTTAAGGTTTTTTGTTATTGTTGCTATTATTCATTATATCGTTTATCTTTCTTTCAAAGTACAGTTTCTTCTTTTTTTTTGGTCGGTTTAGTCACATAATTTCTAAATTCAATGTACGTTTGCCAATCGGCTGTGCTGCCAGACTTACTTTGGGGCGGCAGGTAGTCTAGTGGTTAGAGTGTAGAGGAGGCAGGTAGCCTAGTGGTTAGAGTGTAGGGGCGGTAGGTAGCCTAGTGGTTAGAGTGTAGAGGAGGCAGATAGCCTAGTGGTTAGAGTGTAGAGGTAGGTGGCCTAGTGGTTAGAGTGTAGAGGAGGCAGGTAGCCTAGTGGTTAGAGTGTAGAGGCGGTAGGTAGCCTAGTGGTTAGAGTGTAGAGGAGGCAGGTAGCCTAGTGGTTAGAGTGTAGAGGCGGTAGGTAGCCTAGTGGTTAGAGTGTAGAGGAGGCAGGTAGCCTAGTGGTTAGAGTGTAGAGGCGGTAGGTAGCCTAGTGGTTAGAGTGTAGAGGAGGCAGGTAGCCTAGTGGTTAGAGTGTAGAGGAGGTAGGTAGCCTAGTGTTTAGAGTGTAGAGGAGGTAGGTAGCCTAGTGGTTAGAGTGTAGAGGAGGTAGGTAGCCTAGCGGTTAGAGTGTAGAGGCGGTAGGTAGCCTAGTGGTTAGAGTGTAGAGGAGGTAGGTAGCCTAGTGGTTAGAGTGTAGAGGAGGCAGATAGCCTAGTGGTTAGAGTGTAGAGGAGGTAGGTAGCCTAGTGGTTAGAGTGTAGAGGCGGTAGGTAGCCTAGTGGTTAGAGTGTAGAGGAGGCAGGTAGCCTAGTGGTTAGAGTGTAGAGGAGGTAGGTAGCCTAGTAGTTAGAGTGTAGAGGAGGTAGGTAGCCTAGTGGTTAAAGTGTAGAGGAGGTAGGTAGCCTAGCGGTTAGAGTGTAGAGGCGGTAGGTAGCCTAGTGGTTAGAGTGTAGAGGAGGTAGGTAGCCTAGTGGTTAGAGTGTAGAGGAGGCAGATAGCCTAGTGGTTAGAGTGTAGAGGAGGTAGGTAGCCTAGTGGTTAGAGTGTAGAGGCGGTAGGTAGCCTAGTGGTTAGAGTGTAGAGGCGGTAGGTAGCCTAGTGGTTAGAGTGTAGAGGAGGTAGGTAGCCTAGTGGTTAGAGTGTAGAGGAGGTAGGTAGCCTAGTGGTTAGCGTGTAGAGGAGGCAGGTAGCCTAGTGGTTAGAGTGTAGAGGAGGTAGGTAGCCTAGTGGTTAGAGTGTAGAGGAGGCAGGTAGCCTAGTGGTTAGAGTGTAGAGGCGGTAGGTAGCCTAGTGGTTAGAGTGTAGAGGAGGTAGGTAGCCTAGTGGTTAGAGTGTAGAGGAGGTAGGTAGCCTAGTGGTTAGAGTGTAGAGGAGGTAGGTAGCCTAGTGGTTAGAGTGTAGAGGAGGCAGGTAGCCTAGTGGTTAGAGTGTAGAGGAGGTAGGTAGCCTAGTGGTTAGAGTGTAGAGGAGGCAGATAGCCTAGTGGTTAGAGTGTAGAGGAGGTAGGTAGCCTAGTGGTTAGAGTGTAGAGGAGGCAGGTAGCCTAGTGGTTAGAGTGTAGAGGAGGCAGGTAGCCTAGTGGTTAGAGTGTAGAGGAGGTAGGTAGCCTAGTGGTTAGAGTGTAGAGGAGGCAGGTAGCCTAGTGGTTAGAGTGTAGAGGAGGTAGGTAGCCTAGAGGTTAGAGTGTAGAGGCGGTAGGTAGCCTAGTGGTTAGAGTGTAGAGGAGGTAGGTAGCCTAGTGGTTAGAGTGTAGAGGAGGCAGGTAGCCTAGTGGTTAGAGTGTAGAGGAGGTAGGTAGCCTAGTGGTTAGAGTGTAGAGGAGGCAGGTAGCCTAGTGGTTAGAGTGTAGAGGAGGCAGGTAGCCTAGTGGTTAGAGTGTAGAGGAGGTAGGTAGCCTAGTGGTTAGAGTGTAGAGGAGGTAGGTAGCCTAGAGGTTAGAGTGTAGAGGAGGTAGGTAGCCTCTGAATAGACTAGATATCATATTAAACACTCTCAATAGACTACATGTCATATTAAACACTCTGAATAGGCTACATGTCATATTAAACACTCTGAATAGACTGCATGTCATATTAAACACTCTGAATAGACTACATGTCATATTAAACACTCTGAATAGACTACATGTCATATTAAACACTCTCAATAGACTACATGTCATATTAAACACTCTGAATAGACTACATGTCATATTAAACACTCTGAATAGACTACATGTCATATTAAACACTCTGAATAGGCTACATGTCATATTAAACACTCTCAATAGACTACATGTCATATTAAACACTCTGAATAGGCTACATGTCATATTAAACACTCTCAATAGACTACATGTCATATTAAACACTCTGAATAGACTACATGTCATATTAAACACTCTGAATAGACTACATGTCATATTAAACACTCTGAATAGACTAGATATCATATTAAACACTCTGAATAGACTACATGTCATATTAAACACTCTGAATAGACTACATGTCATATTAAACACTCTGAATAGACTACATGTCATATTAAACACTCTGAATAGACTACATGTCATATTAAACACTCTCAATAGACTACATGTCATATTAAACACTCTGAATAGACTGCATGTCATATTAAACACTCTCAATAGACTACATGTCATATTAAACACTCTGAATAGACTACATGTCATATTAAACACTCTGAATAGACTACATGTCATATTAAACACTCTGAATAGACTACATGTCATATTAAACACTCTGAATAGACTACATGTCATATTAAACACTCTGAATAGACTACATGTCATATTAAACACTCTGAATAGACTACATGTCATATTAAACACTCTGAATAGACTAGATATCATATTAAACACTCTGAATAGACTACATGTCATATTAACAGTATATAAACACTCTGAATAGACTACATGTCATATTAACAGTATATAAACACTCTGAATAGACTACATGTCATATTAAACACTCTCAATAGACTACATGTCATATTAAACACTCTGAATAGACTACATGTCATATTAAACACTCTGAATAGACTACATGTCATATTAAACACTCTGAATAGACTACATGTCATATTAAACACTCTGAATAGACTACATGTCATATTAAACACTCTGAATAGACTACATGTCATATTAAACACTCTGAATAGACTACATGTCATATTAAACACTCTGAATAGACTACATGTCATATTAAACACTCTGAATAGACTACATGTCATATTAAACACTCTGAATAGACTACATGTCATATTAAACACTCTGAATAGACTGCATGTCATATTAAACACTCTGAATAGACTACATGTCATATTAAACACTCTGAATAGACTACATGTCATATTAAACACTCTGAATAGACTACATGTCATATTAAACACTCTGAATAGACTACATGTCATATTAAACACTCTGAATAGACTACATGTCATATTAAACACTCTGAATAGACTACATGTCATATTAAACACTCTGAATAGACTACATGTCATATTAAACACTCTGAATAGACTACATGTCATATTAAACACTCTGAATAGACTACATGTCATATTAAACACTCTGAATAGACTACATGTCATATTAAACACTCTGAATAGACTACATGTCATATTAAACACTCTGAATAGACTACATGTCATATTAACACTCTGAATAGACTACATGTCATATTAACACTCTGAATAGACTACATGTCATATTAAACACTCTGAATAGACTACATGTCATATTAAACACTCTGAATAGACTACATGTCATATTAAACAGCATATAAACACTATAAATAGGCCAAGATCCAGACAGGGAGTCTAAGAAGGAATGAAAATGTATTATTTAGGTTATATTATTTCAATTATTTCAAGGCTATAGTCTACAAAGAAATACATTGTGTAGCATTTCTGAGTGTGACACACTAGGCTGGTAGGAACATAAAGAGCTCAGCATTTAAACAGCATTTAATATATTCAATCATTGTAGTCTATTGCACATATAGGCTGTGACTTACATAGAATAAAATACAAAATGAATTTTAAAAAATGGCCATTGAATTCATTTTTTTAGAAACACAAGGTTTCACCAGTCTGTGTCTTCAGGCTCTTGTTTCACCAGTCTGTGTCTTCAGGCTCTTGTTTCACCAGTCTGTGTCTTCAGGCTCTTGTTTCACCAGTCTGTGTCTTCAGGCTCTTGCGATAGTGCCTGGAGAGCCGGCAAGCAGGGGAGAATATTCTTTCCTCAATTACAGAGCCACTGGGGATGCTAAACACCCTCTGGACCACTCTTGTCAAGCTGGGCAGAGTTATTTCTTCTTCGAGTGGCAGGTCTAAAGGTTTTTAGGCAATCAAAACGGGAAGCTCCTTGAACATAGGAATATGCCACCACCATCCCCCCCAAATCAATTATGGCCTATTGTATAGATAATAGAACAAAAATGAACGAAACGTTGAAGAAATCAAGATGTTTTTGTTTATAACTACTTCGCTACAATGACACACTTAGTTATCTACCCACCTCGTTTCTTTCTTTCAGCATGTGCACGTAGTAAGTACATCATCATGCTTTGGGGATATGTGTCTTTTCAGATTCCACAATTATTATTTATTTGTGGACATTACATCACCACACTCCCTCTCTTGGTCCTCATCTTTGTAAGTCACCTTGATTTAGTACCTGTGTGTTTTATCAGTTTCTTTTTGATAATATTTAGTGAATTCTCTCTCTCTCTCTCTCCTCTCTCTCTCTCTCTCTCTCTCTCTCTCTCTCTCTCTCTCTCTCTCTGTCTCTCTCTCTCATTCTCTCTCTCTCATTCTCTCTCTCTCTCTCTCTCTCTCTCTCTCATTCTCTCTCTCATTCTCTCTCTCTCTCTCTCTCTCTCTCTCTCTCTCTCTCTCTCTCTCTCATTCTCTCTCTCTCTCTCATTCTCTCTCTCTCTATCTCATTCTCTCTCTCTCTCTCTCTCTCTCTCTCTCTCGCTCATTCTCTCTCTCACTCTCTCTCTCTCTCTCTCTCTCTCGCTCTCATTCTCTCTCTCTCTCATTCTCTCTCTCCCATTTCTCTCTCTCCCATTCTCTCTCTCTCTCTCTCTCTCATTCTCATTCTCTCTCTCGCTCTCTCTCTCTCTCTCTCTCTCTCATTCTCTCGCTCTCTCTCTCTCTCGCTCTCGCTCTCTCTCTCATTCTCTCTCATTCTCTCTCTCTCCTATTCTCTCTCTCATTCTATCTCTCTCTTTCTCTCTGTCATTGAGTTGGGTATTGAGCAGCAGTCTCTCTGTCTCTTAGTAGTATTAGTCTCTCACACACACACACACACACACACACACACACACACACACACACACACACACACAGACACACACACACACACACACACACACACACACACACAATCAATCAATCAATCAATCAAATTTATTTTATATAGCCCTTCGTACATCAGCTGATATCTCAAAGTGCTGTACAGAAACTCCGCCTAAAACCCCAAACAGCAAGCAATGCAGGTGAAGAAGCACGGTGGCTAGGAAAAACTCCCTAGAAAGGCCAAAACCTAGGAAGAAACCTAGAGAGGAACCAGGCTATGTGTGGTGGCCAGTCCTCTTCTGGCTGTGCCGGGTGGAGATTATAACAAAACATGGTCAAGATGTTCAAATGTTCATAAATGACCAGCATGGTCGAATAATAATAAGGCAGAATAGTTGAAACTGGAGCAGCAGCACAGTCAGGTGGACTGGGGACAGCAAGGAGTCATCATGTCAGGTATTCCTGGGGCATGGTCCTAGGGCTCAGGTCCTCCGAGAGAGAGAAAGAAAGAGAGAATTAGAGAGAGCATATGTGGGATGGCCAGTCCTCTTCTGGCTGTGCCGGGTGGAGATTATAACAGAACATGGCCAAGATGTTCAAATGTTCATAAATGATCAGCATGGTCGAATAATAATAAGGCAGAACAGTTGAAACTGGAGCAGCAGCACAGCCAGGTGGACTGGGGACAGCAAGGAGTCATCATGTCAGGTAGTCCTGGGGCATGGTCCTAGGGCTCAGGTCCTCCGAGAGAGAGAAAGAGAGAAGGAGAGAATTAGAGAACGCACACTTAGATTCACACAGGACACCGAATAGGACAGGAGAAGTACTCCAGATATAACAAACTGACCCTAGCCCCCCGACACATAAACTACTGCAGCATAAATACTGGAGGCTGAGACAGGAGGGGTCAGGAGACACTGTGGCCCCATCCGAGGACACCCCCGGACAGGGCCAAACAGGAAGGATATAACCCCACCCACTTTGCCAAAGCACAGCCCCCACAACACTAGAGGGATATCTTCAACCACCAACTTACCATCCTGAGACAAGGCTGAGTATAGCCCACAAAGACCTCCGCCACGGCACAACTTAAGGGGGGGGGGGGCGCCAACCCAGACAGGATGACCACATCAGTGACTCAACCCACTCAGGTGACGCACCTCCTCCAGGGACGGCATGAGAGAGCCCCAGTAAAGCCAGTGACTCAGAGGCAGAGAATCCCAGTGGAAAGAGGGGAACCGGCCAGGCAGAGACAGCAAGGGTGGTTCGTTGCTCCAGAGCCTTTCCGTTCACCCTCCCACTCCTGGGCCAGACTACACTCAATCATATGACCCACTGAAGAGATGAGTCTTCAGTAGAGACTTAAAGGTTGAGACCGAGTTTGCGTCTCTGACATGGGTAGGCAGACCGTTCCATAAAAATGGAGCTCTATAGGAGAAAGCCCTGCCTCCAGCTGTTTGCTTAAAAATTCTAGGGACAATTAGGAGGCCTGCGTCTTGTGACCGTAGCGTACGTGTAGGTATGTACGGCAGGACCAAATCAGAGAGATAGATAGGAGCAAGCCCACACACACACACACACACACACACACACACACACACACACACACACAAACACACACACACACACACACACACACACACACACACACACACACACACACACACTCAAAAGGAGTGTCTTGGAGCCAGGACATTTGATCATTCATAATTTTGTATATAAATGAAATCAGGAGTTACTTTATAATGTGTGGTTTCCATGGGGATAAGAGACGTAGACTGCAGTAGCAGCAGTTTGCTTGTCTGCGTTGTGAATACTACTGCTCCCATAGGTCATAATGTCTGCTCTGCATTGACCAATCATGATCAGAGCCCTTCAAAATGCCTTTCTCATTGGTAATTCTGACCAGGAAGAGCCATGTGGCAGACACACACACACACGCACGCACGCACACACACACACACACACACACACACACGCACACACAGATTCTGTAGAACAAGCAATAACCACCACAAGATATTCTTCATCCCTACTGCTAACTTCCTCTCTAAGTGTTTCTCATATCTCAGCTCCTCCATTGATTTCAGTCTAAGATGACCGGAAGGTAGTCTGGCTAACGCCTAACTCTCCAAGTCCTCCTGACTTCAGAGTCTGGAATTGCTCTTTGATGTTGTCGGCACAGTGCATCGTGCTATGCTTTTACTGGTTAACTCTCGCCATACACAGCCCACACACAGCCCACACACAGCCCACACACAGCCCACACACATCCCATACACATCCCACACACAGCCCACACACAGCCCACACACAGCCCACACACAGCCCACACACAGCCCACACACAGCCCACACACATCCCATACACAGCCCACACACAGCCCACACACAGCCCACACACAGCCCAGACACAGCCCACACGCAGCCCACACACAGCCCACACACAGCCCACACACAGCCCATACACAGCCCACACACATCCCATACACAGCCCATACACAGCCCATACACAGCCCACACACAGCCCACACACAGCCCAGACACAGCCCAGACACAGCACACACATCCCACACACAGCCCAGACACAGCCCACACACAGCCCACACACAACCCAGACACAGACACCGAGCCCTCTTCCATTACAACGGTTGGATTTTCTAATCAACCCCCAAGGGAACGTTTGAGAGAACCAATCGAAACCTGTCACACAATTTCTGAGAGAATATTTCATTAACAAATGGCCTCCGTTCCAGACCAGTGTGGTCACAGATCTCCCTTCAGGCTGTGCGGATGGCAGGAGGAGAATATAACCAGGGAAATACACACAGTAAGGCTTTTTCAGGGGTACTGGACCGGGTCTTAAACGCCTTCAAAGTTCTATCTGAGAAAGATCGATGTGGACTGGACATTAGCCTGAGGCCTTGATGCACAACCTGTCTGTCTGCCCCTCCCCCCGCATTACCTTAGACACCATTCCTCTCTCTATCTATCTATCTATCTGAGGTGATGCCATTGGCATTAATAACTATTAAGCAAATTCATTCCATTTCTATGGTCAGATGGTACCTTAGATGAAGGTGTTGAAAAAAGGGAGATATTCCTTAAGGATAATTCAAATAAATTGCTCTAAAAGACCAAAGTCCCATCCAATCTAAAGAGTTGAGCCTGTTAAACGTCATCAGACTTCTCATCTCACTCAGATCGACATAAAGTATGTGTCCTGGACGGTTGTCAGCCTCTGCTTCTCTGTGCCTATAACTCAGAGTAACCCAGCAGTGGGGCAGGGCTGAGGCTGGCTGGGGCTGGGGGTGAGGCTGGGGATGAAACTGGCTGGGGCTGAGGCTGGCTGGGGCTGGGGATGAGGCTGGGGATGAAACTGGCTGGGGCTGAGGCTGGCTGGGGCTGAGGCTGGGGATGAGGCTGGGGATGAGGCTGGGGCTGGGGCTGAGGCTGGCTGGGGCTGAGGCTGGGGATGAGCTTGGGGATGAGGCTGGGGCTGAGACTGGGGCTGAGGCTGGCTGGGGCTGAGGCTGGCTGGGGCTGGGGGTGAGGCTGGGGATGAAACTGGCTGGGGCTGAGGCTGGCTGGGGCTGGGGATGAGGCTGGGGATGAAACTGGCTGGGGCTGAGGCTGGCTGGGGCTGAGGCTGGGGATGAGGCTGGGGATGAGGCTGGGGCTGAGGCTGGCTGGGGCTGAGGCTGGGGATGAGATTGGGGATGAGGCTGGGGCTGAGGTTGGCTGGGGCTGAGGTTGGCTGGGGCTGAGGCTGGCTGGGGATGAGTCTGGGGATGAGGCTGGCTGGGGCTGAGGCTGGTGATGAAGCTGAGGCTGGCTGGGGCTGAGTCTGGCTGGGGCTGAGGCTGGGGTTGAGGCTGGGACTGGCAGAGGCTGGTAGCTGGGGTTGAGGCTGGGACTGTCTAGGCTGGAGATGATAAGGAAGGAGTACACTCTTAGAACAAATGGTTCCAAAAGGGGTTGTCGACTGTCCCCATAGGAGAACCCTTTTAGGTTCCATGTAGAACCCTTTGTGTAAAAGGTCCTACATGGAACCTAAAAGGGTTCTACTTGGAACCTAAAAGGGTTCTACTTGGAACCAAAAAGGGTTCTACTTGGAACCAAAAAGGGTTCTACTTGGAACCTAAAAGGGTTCTACTTGGAACCAAAAAGGGTTCTACTTGGAACCAAAAAGGGTTCTTCAAAGGGTCTACTACGGGGAAAGCCGAAGAACCATGTGAGTTTCTAGACAGCAGTCTTTTTTCTAAGGGTGTGCAACTGCTATGCTACAGTGTGTATGTGGCCCTAAGGAAAAAAGAACAATGGCCATAGTCCATCACTGTCAGGCACCACCCAGGACCCAGGTCACAGATCCCGGGACAGGAGCTGAATTAGAGAGCCTTCTTGGTCCCAGCAAACATCATTAGACAGAGAGACACTTAGTCATATGGCCAGAGGAACACTTCATTCATCATGGAGCGTTCCACCATGATGAACCAACATCGACCTAGAGAGAGAGAGAGAGAGAGAGAGAGAGCGAGAGAGAGACAGATGAGAGAGAGAGAGAGAGAGAGACAGATGAGAGAGAGAGAGAGAGAGAGAGAGAGAGAGAGACAGATGAAAGAGAGAGCGAGAGAGAGAGAGAGGGAGAGAGAGAGAGAGAACTTCTGTGAGTGTAATGTTTACTGTTCATTTTTATAGTTTTTTCACTTTTGTATATTATCTACCTCACTTGCTTTGGCAATGTTAACATATGTTTCCCATGCCAATAAAGCCCTTGAATTGAATTGAATTGAGAGAGACTGAAGATAGCATCATCTGTAATTCATTATTCTAGGCACAATTTGGTGTTTCTTCAGCTCTCATTTGAGACACTCGTTGGTAACAAGGCTGTAGGGACTGGTCTTTCATGCAAGTATGTGCAAGCTTTTTGTATCCTGTATTCCTGTTACCATAGAGACACGTGTTGCCATCAGCCTGTGCAGAGATTATTTACAAATCTTGAAGACAATGCAATGGTTGTAATGGTTTGAATAACACCCATCTATCTATCTATCTATCTATCTATTTATCTATGTTCCATCCATCCATCCATCCAATGTTCACCTTGAACTCAGAGCATCTATCCATCCAATTCAATTCAAGGGGTTTTATTGGCATGGGAAACATGTGTTAACATTGCCAAAGCAAGTGAGGTAGATAATATACAATAGTGAAATAAACAATAAAAATTAACAGTAAACATTACACATACAGAAGTTTCAAAACAATAAAGACATTACAAATGTCATATTATGTATATATACAGTGTTGCAATGATGTACAAATGGTTGAAGTACACAAGGGAAAATAAATAAGCATAAATATGGGTCGTATTTACAATGGTGTGTGTTCTTCACTGATTGACCTTTTCTTGTGGCAACAGGTCACAAATCTTGCTGCTGTGATGGCACACTGTGGAATTTCACCCAGTAGATATGGGAGTTTATCAAAATTGGATTTGTTTTCGAATTCTTTGTGGATCTGTGTTATCTGAGGGAAATATGGTCATACATTGGGCAGGAGGTTAGGAAGTGCAGCTCAGTTTCCACCTCATTTTGTGGGCAGTGAGCACATAGCCGGTCTTCTCTTGAGAGCCATGTCTGCCTGAGTCTGTACATAGTCAAAGCTTTCCTTAAGTTTGGGTCAGTCACAGTGGACAGGTATTCTGCCACTGTGTACACTCTGTTTAGGGCCAAATAGCATTCTAGTTTGCTCTGTTTTTTTGTTAATTCTTTCCAATGTGTCAAGTAATTCTCTTTTTGTTTTCTCATGATTTGGTTGGGCCTAATTCTGCTCTGCATGCATTATTTGGTGTTCTACACGGAGGATATTTTTGCAGAATTCTGCGTGCAGAGTCTCAATTTGGTGTTTGTCCCATTTTGTGAAGTCTTGGTTGGTGAGCGGACCCCAGACCTCACAACCATAAAGGGCAATGGGCTCTATGACTGATTCAAGTATTTTTAGCCAAATCCTAATTGGTATGTTGAAATTGATGTTCCTTTTGATGGCATAGAATGCCCTTCTTGCCTTGTCTCTCAGATCGTTCACAGCTTTGTGGAAGTTACCTGTGGCGCTGATGTTTAGGCCAAGGTATGTATAGTTTTTTGTGTGCTCTAGGGCAACAGTGTCTAGATGGAATTTCTATTTGTGGTCCTGGCGACTGGACCTTTTTTGGAACACCATTATTTTGGTCTTACTGAGATTTACTGTCAGGGCCCAGGTCTGACAGAATCTGTGCATAAGATCTAGGTGCTGCTGTAGGCCCTCCTTGGTTGGTGACAGAAGCACCAGATTGTCAGCAAACAGCAAACATTTG
This sequence comes from Oncorhynchus mykiss, assembly GCF_013265735.2. NCBI lineage: Eukaryota > Metazoa > Chordata > Actinopteri > Salmoniformes > Salmonidae > Oncorhynchus > Oncorhynchus mykiss. Next base: position 7,541,707 of record NC_048574.1, on the reverse strand, counting down.
ACTTTGGATTCTAGTAAATCAAATTTATTTATATAGCCCTTCGTACATCAGCTGATATCTCAAAGTGCTGTACATAAACCCAGCCTAAAACCCCAAACAGCAAGCAATGCAGGTGTAGAAGCACGGTGGCTAGGAAAAACTCCCTAGAAAGGCCAAAACCTAGGAAGAAACCTAGAGAGGAACCAGGCTATGTGGGGTGGCCAGTCCTCTTCTGGCTGTGCCGGGTGGAGATTATAACAGAACATGGCCAAGATGTTCAAATGTTCATAAATGACCAGCATGGTCGAATAATAATAAGGCAGAACAGTTGAAACTGGAGCAGCAGCACAGCCAGGTGGACTGGGGACAGCAAGGAGTCATCATGTCAGGTAGTCCTGGGGCATGGTCCTAGGGCTCAGGTCCTCCGAGAGAGAGAAAGAGAGAAGGAGAGAATTAGAGAACGCACACTTAGATTCACACAGGACACCGAATAGGACAGGAGAAGTACTCCAGATATAACAAACTGACCCTAGCCCCCCGACACATAAACTACTGCAGCATAAATACTGGAGGCTGAGACAGGAGGGGTCAGGAGACACTGTGGCCCCATCCGAGGACACCCCCGGACAGGGCCAAACAGGAAGGATATAACCCCACCCACTTTGCCAAAGCACAGCCCCCACAACACTAGAGGGATATCTTCAACCACCAACTTACCATCCTGAGACAAGGCTGAGTATAGCCCACAAAGACCTCCGCCACGGCACAACCCAAGGGGGGGGGGGGGGGGGGGGGGGGGGGCGCCAACCCAGACAGGATGACCACATCAGTGACTCAGCCCACTCAGGTGACGCACCCCCTCCAGGGACGGCATGAGAGAGCCCCAGTAAAGCCAGTGACTCAGCCCCTGAATAGGGTTAGAGGCAGAGAATCCTAGTGGAAAGAGGGGAACCGGCCAGGCAGAGACAGCAAGGGCGGTTCGTTGCTCCAGAGCTTTTCCGTTCACCCTCCCACTCCTGGGCCAGACTACACTCAATCATATGACCCACTGAAGAGATGAGTCTTCAGTAGAGACTTAAAGGTTGAGACCGAGTTTGCGTCTCTGACATGGGTAGGCAGACCGTTCCATAAAAATGGAGCTCTATAGGAGAAAGCCCTGCCTCCAGCTGTTTGCTTAAAAATTCTAGGGACAATTAGGAGGCCTGCGTCTTGTGACCGTAGCGTACGTGTAGGTATGTACGGCAGGACCAAATCAGAGAGATAGGTAGGAGTAAGCCCATGTAATGCTTTGTAGGTTAGCAGTAAAACCTTGAAATCAGCCCTTGCTTTGACAGGAAGCCAGTGTAGAGAGGCTAGCACTGGAGTAATATGATCAAATTTTTTGGTTCTAGTCAGGATTCTAGCAGCCGTATTTAGCACTAACTGAAGTTTATTTAGTGCTTTATCCGGGTAGCCGGAAAGTAGAGCATTGCAGTAGTCTAACCTGGAAGTGACAAAAGCATGGATTAATTTTTCTGCATCATTTTTGGACAGAAAGTTTCTGATTTTTGCAATGTTACGTAGATGGAAAAAAGCTGTCCTTGAAATGGTCTTGATATGTTCTTCAAAAGAGAGATCAGGGTCCAGAGTAACGCCGAGGTCCTTCACAGTTTTATTTGAGACGACTGTACAACCATTAAGATTAATTGTCAGATTCAACAGAAGATCTCTTTGTTTCTTGGGACCTAGAACAAGCATCTCTGTTTTGTCCGAGTTTAAAAGTAGAAAGTTTGCAGCCATCCACTTCCTTATGTCTGAAACACATTCTTCTAGCAAGGGCAATTTTGGGGCTTCACCATGTTTAATTGAAATGTACAGCTGTGTGTCATCCGCATAGCAGTGAAAGTTAACATTATGTTTTCGAATGACATCCCCAAGAGGTAAAATATATAGTGAAAACAATAGTGGTCCTAAAACGGAACCTTGAGGAACACCGAAATTTACAGTTGATTTGTCAGAGGACAAACCATTCACAGAGACAAACTGATATCTTTCCGACAGATAAGATCTAAACCAGGCCAGAACTTGTCCGTGTAGACCAATTTGGGTTTCCAATCTCTCCAAAAGAATGTGGTGATCGATGGTATCAAAAGCAGCACTAAGGTCTAGGAGCACGAGGACAGATGCAGAGCCTCGGTCCGATGCCATTAAAATGTCATTTACCACCTTCACAAGTGCCGTCTCAGTGCTATGATGGGGTCTAAAACCAGACTGAAGCATTTCGTATACATTGTTTGTCTTCAGGAAGGCAGTGAGTTGTTGCGCAACAGCCTTTTCTAAAATTTTTGAGAGGAATGGAAGATTCGATATAGGCCGATAGTTTTTTATATTTTCTGGGTCAAGGTTTGGCTTTTTCAAGAGAGGCTTTATTACTGCCACTTTTAGTGAGTTTGGTACACATCCGGTGGATAGAGAGCCGTTTATTATGTTCAACATAGGAGGGCCAAGCACAGGAAGCAGCTCTTTCAGTGGTTTAGTTGGAATAGGGTCCAGTATGCAGCTTGAAGGTTTAGAGGCCATGATTATTTTCATCAGTGTGTCAAGAGATATAGTACTAAAACACTTGAGCGTCTCTCTTGATCCTAGGTCCTGGCAGAGTTGTGCAGACTCAGGACAACTGAGCTTTGAAGGAATACGCAGATTTAAGGAGGAGTCCGTAATTTGCTTTCTAATAATCATAATCTTTTCCTCAAAGAAGTTCATGAATTTATCACTGCTAAAGTGAAAGTCATCCTCTCTTGGGGAATGCTGCTTTTTAGTTAGCTTTGCGACAGTATCAAAAAGGAATTTCGGATTGTTCTTATTTTCCTCAATTAAGTTAGAAAAATAGGATGATCGAGCAGCAGTAAGGGCTCTTCGGTACTGCACAGTACTGTCTTTCCAAGCTAGTCGGAAGACTTCCAGTTTGGTGTGGCGCCATTTCCGTTCCAATTTTCTGGAAGCTTGCTTCAGAGCTCGGGTATTTTCTGTGTACCAGGGAGCTAGTTTCTTATGAGAAATGTTTTTAGTTTTTAGGGGTGCAACTGCATCTAGGGTATTGCGCAAGGTTAAGTTGAGTTCCTCAGTTAAGTGGTTAACTGATTTTTGTCCTCTGGCGTCCTTGGGTAGACAGAGGGAATCTGGAAGGACATCAAGGAATCTTTGTGTTGTCTGTGAATTTATAGCACGACTTTTGATGATCCTTGGTTGGGGTCTGAGCAGATTATTTGTTGCAATTGCAAACGTAATAAAATGGTGGTCCGATAGTCCAGGATTATGAGGAAAAACATTAAGATCCACAACATTTATTCCATGGGACAAAACTAGGTCCAGCGTATGACTGTGACAGTGAGTGGGTCCAGAGACATGTTGGACAAAACCCACTGAGTCGATGATGGCTCCGAAAGCCTTTTGGAGTGGGTCTGTGGACTTTTCCATGTGAATATTAAAGTCACCAAAGATTAGAATATTATCCGCTATGACTACAAGGTCCGATAGGAATTCAGGGAACTCAGTGAGGAACGCTGTATATGGCCCAGGAGGCCTGTAAACAGTAGCTATAAAAAGTGATTGAGTAGGCTGCATAGATTTCATGACTAGAAGCTCAAAAGACGAAAACGTCATTTTTTTTTTTTGTAAATTGAAATTTGCTATCGTAAATGTTAGCAACACCTCCGCCTTTGCGGGATGCACGGGGGATATGGTCACTAGTGTAGCCAGGAGGTGAGGCCTCATTTAACACAGTAAATTCATCAGGCTTAAGCCATGTTTCAGTCAGGCCAATCACATCAAGATTATGATCAGTGATTAGTTCATTGACTATAATTGCCTTTGAAGTAAGGGATCTAACATTAAGTAGCCCTATTTTGAGATGTGAGGTATCATGATCTCTTTCAATAATGACAGGAATGGAGGTGGTCTTTATCCTAGTGAGATTGCTAAGGCGAACACCGCCATGTTTAGTTTTGCCCAACCCAGGTCGAGGCACAGACACGGTCTCAATGGTGATAGCTGAGCTGACTACACTGACTGTGCTAGTGGCAGACTCCACTATGCTGGCAGGCTGGCTAACAGCCTGCTGCCTGGCCTGCACCCTATTTCATTGTGGAGCTAGAGGAGTTAGAGCCCTATCTATGTTGGTAGATAAAATGAGAGCACCCCTCCAGCTAGGATGGAGTCCGTCACTCCTCAGCAGGTCAGGCTTGGTCCTGTTTGTGGGTGAGTCCCAGAAAGAGGGCCAATTATCTACAAATTCTATCTTTTGGGAGGGGCAGAAAACAGTTTTCAACCAGCGATTGAGTTGTGAGACTCTGCTGTAGAGCTCATCACTCCCCCTAACTGGGAGGGGGCCAGAGACAATTACTCGATGCCGACACATCTTTCTAGCTGATTTACACGCAGAAGCTATGTTGCGCTTGGTGATCTCTGACTGTTTCATCCTAACATCGTTGGTGCCGACGTGGATAACAATATCTCTATACTCTCTACACTCGCCAGTTTTAGCTTTAGCCAGCACCATCTTCAGATTAGCCTTAACGTCGGTAGCCCTGCCCCCGGTAAACAGTGTATGATCGCTGGATGATTCTCAAGTCTAATACTGCGGGTAATGGAGTCGCCAATGACTAGAGTTTTCAATTTGTCAGAGCTAATGGTGGGAAGCTTCGGCGTCTCAGACCCCGTAACGGGAGGAGTAGAGACCAGAGAAGACTCGGCCTCTGACTCCGACCCGCTGCTTAATGGGGAAAACCGGTTGAAAGTTTCTGTCGGCTGAATGAGCGACACCGGTTGAGCGTTCCTACAGCATTTCCTTCCAGAAACCGTGAGAAAGATGTCCGGCTGCGGGGACTGTGCCAGGGGATTTATACTACTATCTGTAGTTACTGGTGGCACAGACGCGGTCGCATCCTTTCCTACACTGAAATTACCCTTGCCTAGCGATTGCGTCTGAAGCTGGGCTTGTAGCACAGCTATCCTCGCCGTAAGGCGAGTACAGCGACTGCAATTAGAAGGCATCATGTTAATGTTACTACTTAGCTTCGGCTGTTGGAGGTCCTGACGAACCGTGTCCAGATAAAGCGTCCGGAGTGAAAAAGTTGAGTAGGAAAAAACAAAAATATAAACGGTAATTAAAAAGTAAAAACCGTAAATTTGTCAGGTAGCAAAACAGGTTGGCAACAAAACGCACAGCAACTCAAAAACAAGTCTGCAAGTCGTGACCGGAAATGACCGTGACCGGAAATGACGTAGGTAGGTAGACTGGTGTGTCGGGTGTTGGTAGTAGTAGGTAGTAGGGTGATGCCGGGTGTTGCAGACTTTTCTAGTGCCCGCGCCAATTAGTTGATATCTATGTTGAAGAGGGTGGGGCTTAAGCTGCATCCCTGTCTAACCCCACAACCCTGTGTGAAGAAATGTGTGTGGTTTTTGCCAATTTTAACCGCACACTTGTTGTTTGTGTACATGGATTTTATAATGTCGCATGTTTTACCCCCAACACCACTTTCCATCAGTTTGTATAGCAGACCCTCATGCCAAATTGAGTCGAAGGCTTTTTTGAAATCAACAATGCATGAGAAGACATTGCCTTTGTTTTGGTTTGTTTGGTTGTCAATTAGGGTATGCAGGGTGAATACATGGTCTGTTGTATGGTAATTTAGTAAAAAGCCAATTTGACATTTGCTAAGTACATTGTTTTCATTGAGGAAATGTACGTGTCTGCTGTTAATGATAATGCAGAGGATTTTCCCAAGGTTTCTGTTCACACATATCCCACGGTAGTTATTGGGGTAAAGTTTGTCTCCACTTTTGTGGATTGGGGTGATTAGTCCTTGGTTCCAAATATTGGGGAAGATGCCAGAGCTAAGGATGATGTTAAAGAGTTTTAGTATAGCCAATTGGAATTTGTTGTCTGTATATTTGATCATTTCATTGAGGACACCATCATCACCACAGGCCTTTTTGGGTTTTTATTTTGTCCTGTAGCTCATTCAAGGTAATTGGAGAATCCAGTGGCTTCTGGTAGTTTTTAATTGTTGATTCTAAGATTTGTATTTGATCCTCTATATGTTTTTGCTCTTTATTCTTTGTTATAGGGGTAAACAATTTTTTTGTAGAAGTGGTTTACCCATACATCTCCATTTTGGATAGATAACTCTTTGTGTTGTTGTTTGTTTAGTGTTTTCCAATTTTCCCAGAAGTGGTTGGAGTCTATGGATTCTTCAATGACATTGAGCTGATTTCTGACATGCTGTTCCTTCTTTTTCCGTAGTGTATTTCTGTATTGTTTTAGTGATTCATCATAGTGAAGGCATAGGCTCAGGTTTTCTGGGTCTCTATGTTTTTGGTTGGACAGCTTTCTCAATTTCTTTCTTAGATTTTTGCATTCTTCATCAAACCATTTGTCATTGTTCATTTTCTTCGGTTTTCTATTTGAGATTTTTAGATTTGATAGGGAAGCTCAGTGGTCAAATATACTGTTAAGATTTTCTACTGCCAAGTTTACACCTTCACTATAACAGTGGAACATTTTAACCAGGAAATTGTCTAAAAGGGATTGAATTTGTTGTTGCCTAATTGTTTTATGGTAGGATTCCAAACTGCATTCCTTCCATCTATAGCACCTCTCTGGGATAGGCGGGACAGTCGCGTCCCACTTGGCCAATAGCCAGGGAAAATGCAGAGCTCCAAAATCAAAAAAATACTATAAAAATCAAACTTTCATTAAATCACACATGTAAGACACCAAATTAAAGCTACACTCGTTGTGAATCCAGCCAACATGTCAGATTTCAAAAAGGCTTTTCGGCGAAAGCATAAGATGCTATTATCTGATGATAGCACAACAGTAAACAAAGAGGGTAGCATATCTCAACCCTGCATGCGCAACACAAAACGCAGAAATAAAATATAAATCATGCCTTACCTTTGATGAGCTTCTTTTGTTGGCACTCCAATATGTCCCATAAACATCACAAAAGGTCCTTTTGTTTGATTAATTCCATTGATATATTTCCAAAATGTCAATTTATTTAGCGCGTTTGATCCAGAATAATACAGCTTCCAATTTGCGCAACGTCACTACAAAATATCTCAAACGTTACCTGTAAACTTTGCCAAAACATTTCAAACTACTTTTGTAATACAACTTTAGGTATTTTTAAACGTTAACAATCGATCAAATTGAAGACGGGAATATCTGTTTTCAATACAGGAAGACAACAAACTCGAGCATAGTCTTGCGCAACTATCATACAGTACACATAACGTGGCACTTCTTCAAGATGGCCGTACTTCTTCATTACACAAAGGAATAACCTCAACCAATTTCTAAAGACTGGTGACATCCAGTGGAAGCGGTAGGAACTGCAAACAAGTCCCTTAGAAATCTGGGTTCCCAATGAAACCTCATTGAATAGACAGTTACCTAAAAAAAAAAAGAAATCTGAATAGTTTGTCCTCGGGGTATTGCTAAATAAGTTCTGTTATACTCACAGACATGATTCAAACAGTTTTAGAAACTTCAGAGTGTTTTCTATCCAAATCTACTAATAATATGCATATCTTATATTCTGGTGATGAGTAGCAGGAAGTTGAATTTGGGCACGCTATTTATCCAAAAGCGAAAATGCTGCCCCCTATCCCGAAGTTTTAATGTTACTCAGTTCCTTTGGCTTTGTTGCCTCATGATTGAGTATTGCTCTTTTCAAGTAGACTGTGATTTTGCTGTGGTCTGATAGGGGTGTCAGTGGGCTGACTGTGAATGCTCTGAGAGACTCTGGGTTGAGGTCAGTGATAAAGTAGTCTACAGTACTACTGCCAAGAGATGAGCTATTGGTGACTCTACCATTGACACATACCCAGCGTGCGACAGAGCTGCAGGAGTTGTGACCCATTTTTGTTGGTTATGTTTTCATAGTTGTGCCTAGGGGGGCATATGGGGGAGGGAATGCTGACACCTGCAGGCAGGTGTTTGTCCCCCTGTGTGCTGAGGGTGTCAGGTTCTTGTCCGGTTCTGGCATTTAGGTCACCACAGACTAGTACATATCCCTGGACCTGGAAATGATTGATTTCCCCCTCCAGGATGGAGAAGCTGTCTTCATTAAAGTATGGGGATTCTAGTGGGGGATATACAGTGGGGCAAAAAAAGTATTTAGTCAGCCACCAATTGTGCAAGTTCTCCCACTTAAAAAGATGAGAGAGGCCTGTAATTTTCATCATAGGTACACTTCAACTATGACAGACAAAATGAGAAAAAAAATCCAGAAAATCACATTGTAGGATTTTTTATGAATTTATTTGCAAATTATGGTGGAAAATAAGTATTTGGTCACCTTTAAAAAACAAGCAAGATTTCTGGCTCTCACAGACCTGTAACTTCTTCTTTAAGAGCCTCCTCTGTCCTCCACTCGTTACCTGTAATAATGGCACCTGTTTGAACTTGTTATCAGTATAAAAGACACCTGTGCACAACCTCAAACAGTCACACTCCAAACTCCACTATGGCCAAGACCAAAGAGCTCTAACATGTCCCTGATGTAACATGTCCCTGATTTAACATGTCCCTGGTCTCCCTTGGGTTGCTTCCTCTGACCTCTGACCCCTGACCTCTGAACTGTGTGTTTCCTGCAGGGTCAAGGTCCATGGTGAGGTGCAGACAGACCCAGCTGAAGGTTACCATGAGGACGGCGAATGGCACGGAGATAAAGACGGCTATAGGTATGGAACGGCCACACACACACACACACACACACACGCACGCACGCACGCACGCACGCACGCACGCACACACCCACACACACAACGTCCTCTCCCCCCACCTCCCTTCCCCCTCCTACACAACAAATGGGCTTAACTACAAGCTGTTCAGAAACATGTAGCCCGTGCTGTCAGAGATTAAGGTCTACTGTACACACACACACACACACACACACACACACACACACACACACACACACACACACACACACACACACACACACACACACACAGACACACAGACACAAACACACACACACACAGACACACAGACACAAACACAC
>NC_048574.1:7522675-7527675 GCF_013265735.2 Oncorhynchus mykiss | reverse complement strand
GGGCGATAGCAGCTCGGGACAGAGGGGCGATAGCTGCTCGGGACAGAGGGGCGGCAGCTGCTCGGGACAGAGGGACAGCTGCTCGGGACAGAGGGACAGCTGCTCGGGACAGAGGGGCGGCAGCAGCTTGGGACAGAGGGGCGACAGCTGCTCTGGACAGAGGGGCAGCTGCTCGGGCGGCCCCTGGCTGACTGACGGCACTGGCGGCCCCTGGCTTACTGGCGGCCCCTGGCTGACTGGCGGCACTGGCGGCCCCTGGCTTACTGGCGGCCCCTGGCTTACTGGCGGCACTGGCGGCCCCTGGCTTACTGGCGGCACTGGCGGCCCCTGGCTTACTGGCGGCACTGGCGGCCCCTGGCTGACTGGCGGCACTGGCGGCCCCTGGCTGACTGGCGGCATTGGCGGCCCCTGGCTGACTGGCGGCACTGGCGGCCCCTGGCTGACGGGCGGCACTGGCGGTTCCTGGCAGACGGGCGACACTGGCGACTCCTGGCAGACGGGCGGCACTGGCGGCTCCTGGCAGACGGGCGGCACTGGCGGCGCTGGGCAGACGGACGGCGCTGGCGCCGCTGGGCAGACGGGCGGCGCTGGCGCCGCTGGGCAGACGAGCGGCGTTGGCGGCGCTGGGCAGACGGGAAGCTCAGCTGGCGCTGGGCAGACGGGAAGCTCAGCTGGCGCCGGACAGGCGGGAGGCTCCGGCAGAGGCGCCGGACAGGCGGGAGGCTCCGGCAGCTGCGCCGGACAGGCGGGAGGCTCCGGCAGCGGCGCCGGACAGGCGGGAGGCTCCGGCAGAGGCGCCGGACAGGCGGGAGGCTACGGCAGAGGCGCCGGACAGGTGGGAGGCTCCGGCAGCGGCGCCGGACAGGCGGGAGGCTCCGGCAGCGGCGCCGGACAGGCGGGAGGCTCCGGCAGAGGCGCCGGACAGGCGGGAGGCTCCGGCAGAGGCGCCGGACAGGCGGGAGGCTCCGGCAGCGGCGCCGGACAGGCGGGAGGCTCCGGCAGCGGCGCCGGACAGGCGGGAGGCTCCGGCAGCGGCGCCGGACAGGCGAGAGGCTCCGGCAGAGGCGCCGGACAGGTGGGAGGCTCCGGCAGCGCTGGAGAGGAGGAAGCCCCAGTAAGGATGGGCCGGAGAGACAGCCTGGTACGGGGGGCTGCCACCGGAGGGCTGGTGCGTGGAGGTGGTGACGGATAGACCGGACCGTGAAGGCGTACTGGAGATCTTGAGAGCAGGGCTGGCACCAACCGCCCTGGCTGGATCTTCACCCTAGCCCGGCAGATGTAGGGAGCTGGGATGTAGCGCACCGGGCTAAGCACGCGTACTGGAGACACCGTGCGAACAACTGCATAACACGGTGCCTGACCAGCACCATGCCCGCCACAGTTAGCACTGCTAGGAGCACTGTAGTGCTGAGATGGCACAGGACGTGCAAGGCTAGGGAGATGCACAGGAGGCCTGGTGCGTGAGGCTGGCACAGTCTTCACCAGACCCCTCGCACGCACCTCAGGATGAGTATGGATAGCTGACCCCGGTGCCATTAAATCCCTGACACGCTCCGTCGGGCGAATGTCGTGCCTCATGCACCAAACCAGCAAATCCCTCATATCTCTCTCCTCCAATTTCCCCATTAACTCCTTCACAGTCTCTGCGTCGCTCACCTCCAACACCAGCTCTGGTTCTGAGCTCCTCCTTGGCTCCTCACGATAAACGGGGGGAGTTGGCTCAGGTCTGACTCCTGACTCTGCCACACTCCCCCTGTGCCCCCCCCCCAATAAATTTTTTGGGGTGACTCTCGGGCTTCCGTCCGCGCCGCCGTGCTTGCTTCGCCAACCTCATTCTCCTGTAACCTTCCGCGCACTGTTCCATGGAATCCCAGGCGGGCTCCGGCACTCTCCCTGGGTCGACCGCCCACCTGTCTATCTCCTCCCAAGTTGTGTAGTCCAGATTCTGCTCCCATGTCCCAAAATCCTGATCTCGCTGTTGCTGTTCCTGCTGCTGCTGCCTCTGTTCCTTCTCCTGCTGCTGCTGTTGCTGTTGCCCGTTACCACGCCGCTTGGTCCTTTTGTGGTGGGTGATTCTGTAACGACGTTCGTCTGTAGGAGGAGAAGCGGACCAAAAAGCAGCGTGGTGGTTATTCATGTTCTTTAATGGAAAATGAACGATACATGAAACAACTTAAATCTACAAAACAACAAACGGAACGTGAAAAACCTATACAGCCTATCCTGTGACAACAAACACAGTGACAGGAACAATCACCCACAAACACACAGTGAAACCCAGGCTACCTAAGTATGATTCTCAATCAGAGACAACTAATGACACCTGCCTCTGATTGAGAACCATACTAGGCCGAAAACATAGAAATGCCCCAAAACATAGAAAAACAAACATAGACTGCCCACCCAACTCACGCCCTGACCATACTAAATAAATACAAAACAGAAATAGAGGTCAGAACGTGACAGCGTAACAGGGAAAAGGGGTCCATCTTACCACAGGACACTTCACACTGTCCCAGAAAAAGCTGGGATGGAAAATGTAACGTTGGTGTCGACAAAGCACTCAGAAATACCCAACTCAAGCTATCCTATAGACCCAAATAGTACAGGAACCACACATAAGCAATCATTTCCAGACAATAAAATAATATAATATTGATAAGGATATTGGTAAGGATATTGATAAGGATACTGGTAAGGATATTGGTAAGGATATTGATAAGGATATTGATAAGGATATTGATAAGGATATTGATAGGGATATTGATAAGGATATTGATAAGGATATTGATAGGGATATTGATAAGGATATTGGTAAGGATGTTGATAGGGATATTGGTAAGGATATTGATAAGGATACTGGTAAGGATGTTGATAAGGATATTGGTAAGGATGTTGATAAGGATACTGGTAAGGATATTGATAAGGATATTGATAAGGATACTGGTAAGGATATTGATAAGGATACTGGTAAGGATATTGATATGGATATTGATAAGGATATTGATGAGGATATTGATAAGGATATTGATAAGGATATTGGCAAGGATGTTGATAAGGATATTGGTAAGGATGTTGATAAGGATACTGGTAAGGATATTGATAAGGATATTGATAGGGATATTGGTGAGAATATTGATAAGGATGTTGATAGGGATATTGATAAGGATATTGGTAAGGATGGAGAGAATGGAGAGAGAGGAGGAGAAAGAGAATGGAGAGAGAAGGAGAAAGAGAATAGAGAGAGATAAGAAGAAAGAGAATGGCGAGAGAGAAGGAGAAAGAGAATGGAGAGAAGGAGAAAGAGAATGGAGAAAGAAGGAGAAAGAGAATAAAGAGAGAGAAGGAGAAAGAGAATGGAGAGAGAGAAGGAGAAAGAGAATGGAGAAAGAAGGAGAAAGAGAATGGAGAAAGAAGGAGAAAGAGAATAGAGAGAGAGAAGGAGAAAGAGAATGGAGAGAGAGAAGGAGAAAGAGAATGGAGAAAGAAGGAGAAAGAGAATGGAGAAAGAAGGAGAAAGAGAATAGAGAGAGAGAAGGAGAAAGAGAATGGAGAGAAGGAGAGAGAATAGAGAGAGAGAAGGAGGAGAAAGAGAATGGAGAGAAGGAGAGAGAATGGAGAGAGAGAATGGAGAGAAGGAGACAGAGAATGGAGAGAGAGAGAAGGAGAAAGAGAATGGAGAGAGAGAATGAGAAAGGGAGAGAGAGAAGGAGAAAGAGAATGGAAAGAGAATGGAGAGAAGGAGAAAGAGAATGGAGAGAAGGAGAAAGAAAATGGATAGAGAGAATGAGAAAGGGAGAGAGAGAAGGAGAAAGAGAATGGAGAGAAGGAGAAAGAGAATGGAGAGAGAGAGAAGGAGAAAGAGAATGGAGAGAGAGAATGAGAAAGGGAGAGAGAGAAGGAGAAAGAGAATGGAAAGAGAATGGAGAGAAGGAGAAAGAGAATGGAGAGAATGAGAAAGAAAATGGATAGAGAGAAGGAGAAAGAGAATGGAAAGAGAATGGAGAGAAGGAGAAAGAAAATGGAGAGAGAGGAGGAGAAAGAGAATGGAAAGAGATGAGGGAGAAAGAGAGCTCAGCATAGAAAAATACTGCCCAGGAATAGGAAAATGACAATAAGCTATTCTAAAGAGCACATTTTCTTCTCTCTCTCTCTCTCTCTCTCTCTCTCTCTCTCTCTCTCTCTCTCTCTCGGGGGCTAAACTCATTCCTCTAATAACCAAACCTATATGGTAGCTGCAAAACAAGAAAAATGAGCCTCTGACCAAATTGCTGAGCATCACTGCCCCCCACACATCTCCAACACCTCAACCCTCCTCCCACTTATAAAACCTCCCCTCTTTTGCCTCTCTATCCTCTACTCATATTTCTCCATAGATCCACTGCATTGCAGGTGTTGTCTATAGATAAATAATGTAAGGTTAAGTAAGGGGAGAACAAGGTGGTGGGTGAGTCCCTAGAGTGGCCTCCCGTGAAGCACTCTACTGTCTATATCTGTTGGGGAATTGGAGGGGTGAGGGGAGCTTTTTTAACAATCCGAGGCGTTAGTGTTCCCACCAGTACAGTAACAACAGCTCAGACGGTTGAGTTCTCTTTGGCTGGGGCTCCATTTTAAAGGATAGCACTGTATATTTCTTCAATTTGGAGAAAAGGAGGGAGGAGAAGGACGAGAGAGTTAGTAAGCAGAACAGTATCAGGGAATGGTTGTGTCTGAGAATGGTGTGAGTCAAATAAATGAGTCCCACTAGAACACAACAAGCCTCTACAGTCCCCATGTTGGGAGTCAAATAAATGGGTCCCACTAGAACACAACAGGCCTCTATAGTGCCCATGTTGGGAGTCAAATAAATGAGTCCCACTAGAACACAACAGGCCTCTATAGTCCCCAGTCTGTTTTCTCTGGTGGAACAAATCAAATCAAAAATGAAACCAGTGACTCAGCCCCTGTAATAGGGTTAGAGGCAGAGAATCCCAGTGGAGAGAGGGGAACCCGCCAGGCAG
>NC_048574.1:7417675-7517675 GCF_013265735.2 Oncorhynchus mykiss | reverse complement strand
CAATGGTGTTTATATAAAATCGAACCCTGTGGTACATCTTTATTCACGTCAACACACTCGGACTTAACCCCATCCAGTCACGATGGCCTGAGTTCTGTCACTAAGATAATGATGAAACCATGAACAGGCATCAGAGCTCGGGCCTTTCAGAGGACAACTTATTCAATAAAATAACATGATCAACGGAATCAAAAGCTTTTGACAAGTCCACAAACAAAGCAGCACATTTCATTGTAGTGTCTAAAGATAATTAACAACTAACGTGGTTGCTGTAATAGTGCTATGACCATGTGACACAAGGAAAGAGCCTTCAACTATAAGGTGTTTTTACCTCTCCTAGTTTTCTCATTGAGGAACTGAAGGAAGCTTGTCGTTTTTTGTTTGGAACACAGCCCTGCGTCCGCACCATTACACAATTATTATTATATTTTAACCTTTATTTAACCAGGCAAGTCAGTTAAGAACAAATTCTTATTTTCAATGACGGCTTAGGAACAGTGGGTTAACTGTCTGTTCAGGGGCAGAATGACAGATTTGTACCTTGTCAGCTCTGAGAATCTATATTGTAACCTTTCGGTTACTAGTCCAACGCTCTAACCACTAGGCTACCCTGCCGCTCCAATTACTGTTGTTGTTTAGGCAATCCAAAAACGGTCCATTATAAATCACAATCTGGTTCAAGTGGGCATCACTTGAAAGCTTCTTCTATTGCCAACATGGCTAGCTATTGCCAACATGGCTAGCTATTGCCAACATGGCTAGCTATTGCCAACACGGTTAGCTAAGTTCTATAATGTGATCTTGCAGTGTTAGTCTCTGTATTTGGGGCATAGAATGGAGTCCTCATGAGGGCATTCAAGAGCCGTGGCACATTTTCTTCACGATACGAAAAACATAGACCCATGTCATCTTTGTAACGTTGGCTCAAACATAGACCCATGTCATCTTTGTAACGTTGGCTCAAACATAGACCCATGTCATCTTTGTAACGTTGGCTCAAACATAGACGCATGTCATCTTTGTAACGTTGGCTCAAACATAGACCCATGTCATCTTTGTAACGTTGGCTCAAACATAGACCCATGTCATCTTTGTAACGTTGGCTCAAACATAGACCCATGTCATCTTTGTAACGTTGGCTCAAACATAGACCCATGTCATCTTTGTAACGTTGGCTCAAACATAGACCCATGTCATCTTTGTAACGTTGGCTCAAACATAGACCCATGTCATCTTTGTAACGTTGGCTCAAACATAGACGCATGTCATCTTTGTAACGTTGGCTCAAACATAGACCCATGTCATCTTTGTAACGTTGGCTCAAACATAGACCCATGTCATCTTTGTAACGTTGGCTCAAACATAGACCCATGTCATCTTTGTAACGTTGGCTCAAACATAGACCCATGTCATCTTTGTAACGTTGGCTCAAACATAGACCCATGTCATCTTTGTAACGTTGGCTCAAACATAGACCCATGTCATCTTTGTAACGTTGGCTCAAACATAGACCCATGTCATCTTTGTAACGTTGGCTCAAACATAGACCCATGTCATCTTTGTAACGTTGGCTCAAACATAGCGATCAAAAACATTGATACTGTAAATGTACCTATGTTTTCAAATATGGAAATGCGAAGTGCAGGGTGTGGTTTGCTTGAAATGACATCGAAGAGGTATGTATTTAGTATAAAATGCTAATGGCTCATCTTTTAGAACACCGACTCCTCTCGATTTAATTTACAGCATTTCTCTCACTCAGGCAACAACAAATGTGCAAAAGTTTCCCAATTAGTGGGAGGGAAGGGGGCGTAACAGCTGTCGGTTTAAAACCCAGACGGCGCTGTGAACCATATTGTGATGCATGTCACAAGCTTGAATGTGATATGATCTCAGTCTGTTTCATTGAGCACGGTAACATGCACACAATAATGTAATTATAGACAGATTAATATAATATCTTGTTTATGCTTCATGCTTTGCAAGAAGAACAATAGCCATAATAATCCTGTTTACATGGAAATATCTGAAATCAGACTACCTGATGGGATTTTTGATAAATGCAGGAAATCGCCAATCAAAATAAACACTCTACCACAGTGACCAGTCCACCACAGTGACCATTCTACCACAGTGACCAGTCTACCAAAGTGACCATTCTACCACAGTGACCAGTCTACCAAAGTGACCATTCTACCACAGTGACCAGTCTACCAAAGTGACCATTCTACCACAGTGACCAGTCTACCAAAGTGACCATTCTACCACAGTGACCAGTCTACCACAGTGACCAGTCTACCACAGTGACCAGTCTACCACAGTGACCAGTGCACCACAGTGACCCGTCCACCACAGTGACCAGTCTACCACAGTGACCATTCTACCACAGTGACCAGTCCACCACAGTGACCAGTCCACCACAGTGACCAGTCTACCACAGTGACCATTCTACCACAGTGACCAGTCCACCACAGTGACCAGTCTACCACAGTGATCATGTTATTTGCGTGTGTGTGTGTGTGTGTGGGTCTGTATATGTGTTTGTGCGTGTGTGCGTCTGTCCGAATGTTTGTGTGTGCTTGCGTTTGTGTGTGTCTGTCCAAATGCTTGTGTGCTTGTGTGTGTGCGTGCGTGTGTGTGTGTGTGTGTGCGCGCGTCTGTATATATATATATGTGTGTGTGTGTGTGTGTCCAACAGGTCCCCATTAGAGTCCCCCAGTAGGACGTC
This sequence comes from Oncorhynchus mykiss, assembly GCF_013265735.2. NCBI lineage: Eukaryota > Metazoa > Chordata > Actinopteri > Salmoniformes > Salmonidae > Oncorhynchus > Oncorhynchus mykiss. The sequence goes on along the minus strand of NC_048574.1, from coordinate 7,514,947 downwards.
TCAGCGTAGAGGCAGCTGCTGTAGCTCCCACAGTGCATCACTCTCCTCCACAGGCCACAGCCCCTCCAAGTCCCTCGGCAGGTAGGGACCCCCCCATGGTGGCTCCCAACCCCACCCTTAGATACATGCTTTTAATCAGACTTCTTTTGGTCTACTGATGTATCGACATCTAAGGTTTGCAACAGCTCTGCTAGACGTGTGTGATTCTTATATGGTCAGAATGAAAATATTATGACTGACTTGAACATGTTTAAAAAGGTTATACACTATACTCTAGAGTCTATAACTGCCTATAGCTAGTACAACAGACAGTACCAGTCAAACGTTTGGACACACCTACTCATTCCAGGGTTCTAGAACACCTACTCATTCAAGGGTTTTTCTTTATTTTTACTATTTTCTACATTGTAGAATAATAGAGAAGACATCAAAACTGTGAAATATCTGTTCATGTAGAACCCCCCCCCCCCCACCCCCCCCCCCCCCAAAAAAAAAAGTATTAAACAAATCAAAATATATTTTACATTTGAGCTTCTTCAAAGTAGCCACCCTTTGCCTTGATGACAGCTTTGCACACTCTTGGCATTCTCTCAACCAGCTTCATGAGGTAGTCACCTGGAATGCATTTCAATTAACAGGTGTGCCTTGTTAAAAGTTAATTTGTGGAATTTCTTTCCTTCTTAATGTGTTTGAGCCAATCAGTTGTGTTGTGAATATATAATGTTGTGAACATCAACTGTTCAGATGAGAGTGCGTGAGTCAGGCATTCATGGTCGAATTTCTGCAAAGAAACCACTACTAAAGGACACCAATAAGAAGAAGAGACTTACTTGGGCCAAGAAACACAAGCAATGGGATATTAGACCGGTGGAAATCTGTCCTTTTGTCTGATGAGTCCAAATTTGAGATTTTTGGTTCCAACCACTGTCTTTGTGAGACGCAGATTAGGTGAATGGATGATATCCACATGTGTGGTTCCCACCGTGAAGGAGGAGGAGGAGGTGTGATTGTGCTTTGCTGGTGACACTGTCTGTGATTTATTTAGAATTCAAGGCACACTTAACCAGCATGGCTACCCCAGTATTCTGCAGCGATACACCATCCCATCTGGTTTGCGCTTATTGGGACTATCAGTTGTTTTTCTAAAGGACAATGACTCAACACACCTCTAGGCTGTGTAAGGGCTATTTGACCAAGAAGAAGAGTGACGGAGTGCTGCATCAGATGACCTGGCCTCCACAATCACCCGACCTCAACCCAATTGAGATGGTTTGGTATTTGGTTGGACCGCAGAGTGAAGGAAAAGCAGCCAACAAGTGCTCAGCATATGTGGGAACTCCTTCAAGACTGCTGGAAAAGCATTCCAGGGGAAGCTGGTTGAGAGAATGCCAAGAGTGTGCAAGCTAAAGGGTGGCTACTTTGAAGAATATCAAATATGGCATTTATTTTGATTTGTTTAACACTTTTTTGTTTGATGTCTTCACTTTTATTCTACAATGTAGAAAATAGTAAAAATAAATAAAACCCCTGAATGAGTAGGTGTGTCCAAACTTTTGACTGGTACTCTACTCTTGAGTCTAAGTCATTTCAGCAGGTTTGTTCAGTACTCTTTACAGTTTGTACTGTACTATTTATTAAAGGTCCAATGCAGCCGTTTTTATCTCCATATCAAATCATTTCTGGGTAACAATTAAGTACCTTCCCTGTGATTGGTTCCTATTAAAATCCCCCCCCCACCCCCCCCCCAAAAAAAACCAAATAGCTTCTTATCAAAGAGCAATTTCTCAAACAAGAATTTTGCTACGACTCTGTGGGAGTGGTCTGGGTGGGGAGGGGAAAACTGAAATTAGCTGTTATTGGCCGAGAGGTTTAGGACTCTCTTTCTTATTGGTCTATTAACCAATTTATCGCCTGGTGTCACCAGGCAGGCCAAAACTCCATCCCTCCAAAACAGGCTGAAATTCCAGGCCGTCTTTTCAAACAGCTCTTACATTAAAAGGGCATTTTCATCATTTTCACAATAATATTTCAACTTCACAGTGTTGAAGTATATATATATATATATATATATATATATATATGACAGGGAAATCACATTTTTTGACTGCACTGGGCCTTTAAACTTTACTGTACTGTACAATATTATAGCATTGCGGCCGGTTTGTTCAAGTACTCCTGTCTGTCTGTCTTTCCAGGCCCAAGTCCAAGCACAAGACAGAAGGACACAAGGCCTGTGTGAGCCCGTCCCCGTCTCCGTCCCCCGGTCCTGACGGTCCTGACGGTCCTGTCACGTGGCAAAACGGGCACCACCACCGCGACCGTGGCTGCAACGGCAAGGCAGGCAGACTCAACCACAGCCACGCGGTCGAGGGAGACAAGGAGCAAGATGTACGTAGTCTCCTTTATCTCCCCCTGCCCTCCCCCTCACTAATCCCTGTACTACCTTCTAAACTACACTCAAATGTAGGAATAACTACACACAGGAATAACTACGCACAGGAATAGCAACACACAGGAATAGCAACACACAGGAATAACTACACACAGGAATAACTACACACCAGGAATAACTACACACAGGAATAACTACACACAGGAATAACTACACACAGGAATAACTACACACAGGAATAACTACACACAGGAATAGCTACACACAGGAATAACTACACACAGGAATAACCAAGCACAGGAGTAACTAAACAGAAGAATAGTGTGGAGGACATCATGTTGATAGGAGAGGGAGACAGTGTGGAGGATAGATACCATGTCGATAGGAGAGGGAGACAGTGTGGAGGATAACATGTTGATAGGAGAGGGAGACAGTGTGGAGAATAGATACCATGTTGATAGGAGAGGGAGACAGTGTGGAGGATAGATACCATGTCGATAGGAGAAGGAGACAGTGTGGAGGATAGATACCATGTCGATAGGAGAGGGAGACAGTGTGGAGGATAACATGTTGATAGGAGAGGGAGAAAGTGTGGAGGATATAATGTTGATAGGAGAGGGAGACAGTGTGGAGGATAGATACCATGTCGATAGGAGAAGGAGACAGTGTGGAGGATAGATACCATGACGATAGGAGAGGGAGACAGTGTGGAGGATAGATACCATGTCGATAGGAGAGGGAGACAGTGTGGAGGATAGATACCATGTCGATAGGAGAGGGAGACAGTGTGGAGGATAGATACCTTGTTAATAGGAGAGGGAGACAGTGTGGATGATAGATACCATGTTAATAGCAGACAGAGACAGTGTGGAGGATAGTGGTGCCCATTGTGGCACGTGAAGTTATTCCTGGGTTTATTTATTCCTGTGTTTAGTTATTCCTGGGTTTAGTTATTCCCGTGTTTAGTTAATCCTGTGTTTAGTTATTCCTGGGTTTAGTTATTCCTGTGTTTAGTTATTCCTGTGTTTAGTTATTCCTGGGTTTAGTTATTCCTGTGTTTAGTTAATCCTGTGTTTAGTTATTCCTGTGTTTAGTTAATCCTGTGTTTAGTTATTCCTGGGTTTAGTTATTCCTGTGTTTAGTTATTCCTGTGTTTAGTTATTCCTGGGTTTAGTTATTCCTGTGTTTAGTTATTCCTGGGTTTAGTTATTCCTGTGTTTAGTTATTCTTGTGTTTAGTTATTCCTGGGTTTAGTTATTCCTGGGTTTTGCGATTCCTGGGTTTAGTTATTCCTGTGTTTAGTTATTCTTGTGTTTAGTTATTCCTGGGTTTAGTTATTCCCGGGTTTTGCTATTCCTGGGTTGAGTTATTCCTGTGTTTACAGGGTAGTTTTTTTGCCTCTGTATATCTATCTGTCCAATCTGTCTCTACATTCTCCACCCCCGGCTTTACTTAGAGGTTCATACCATCTCAACATTCCTTAGACGTAACTGGTTAGATCAATCACAGGTTACATAAGCATGAGTTAGCCATCCTCACTGCGGTGCCGAGACAGCACAAACAGATCTGGGACCTGAAGTTTTCAGAAAGACAAACTAAATACTGACTCACTATGATCCATCCATCTCTAAGCATTTGCATAGCACATGTGCAGTACAATGGTAATATGAAGGTTTAGAATTTTGGTGTGTATTCCAAATGGTACCCTGTTCCCTATATAGGGCACTACTTTACTTACCAGAGCCCTATTCCCTATATAGGGCACTACTTTACTTACCAGAGCCCTATTCCCTATATAGTGCACAACTTTACTTACCAGAGCCCTATTCCCTATATAGGGCACTACTTTACTTACCAGAGCCCTATTCCCTATATAGGGCACTACTTTACTTACCAGAGCCCTATTCCCTATATAGGGCACTACTTTACTTACCAGAGCCCTATTCCCTATATAGGGCACTACTTTACTTACCAGCGCCCTATTCCCTATATAGGGCACTACTTTACTTACCAGAGCCCTATTCCCTATATAGGGCACTACTTTACTTACCAGAGCCCTAAGTAGTGCATTATATAAGGGATAGGGTTCCATTTGGGGGCGGAGCCTCAGGCACCCAGGGTTCTCTAATGAGCTGGATAAGTAGTGCATTATGTAAGGAATAGGGTTCCATTGGGACAGAGGCTCAGGCACCCAGGGTTCTCTAATGAGCTGGATAAGTAGTGCATTATATAAGGGATAGGGTTCCATTTGGGGGCGGAGCTTCAGGCACCCAGGGTTCTCTAATGAGCTGGATAAGTATTGCATTATATAAGGAATAGGTTCCATTGGGGCGGAGCCTCAGGCACCCAGGGTTCTCTAATGAGCTGGATAAGTATTGCATTATATAAGGAATAGGTTCCATTGAGGCGGAGCCTCAGGCACCCAGGGTTCTCTAATGAGCTGGATAAGTATTGCATTATATAAGGAATAGGTTCCATTGGGGCGGAGCCTCAGGCACCCAGGGTTCTCTAATGAGCTGGATAAGTAATGCATTATATAAGGGATAGGGTTCCATTTGGGGGCGGAGCCTCAGGCACCCAGGGTTCTCTAATGAGCTGGATAAGTAGTGCATTATATAAGGGATAGGGTTCCATTTGGGGGCGGAGCCTCAGACACCCAGGGTTCTCTAATGAGCTGGATAAGTAGTGCATTATGTAAGGAATAGGTTCCATTGGGGCGGAGCCTCAGGCACCCAGGGTTCTCTAATGAGCTGGACGGGGGCGGAGCCTCAGGCACCCAGGGTTCTCTAATGAGCTGGATAAACTATTTGGTTTCTTTTAAGGCTGCAAACTCCTGCAGAGCTTCTCACTTCTGAATCTTGTTATCAAGGGAAAGAAAACCACTGAAATACTTTAAAAGTGTTATTTTGCCGCAGCTCCCTCAAATGAAACAAATAGGAAAGAGGAGAAGGTTTATGTAAAAAATGGAAGAAGAAGAAGAAGAAGAAGGCCCTGTTTAACTTATTTGATGTGGTGCAGAGTACGCTTGTTTAGGAATTTTGAGGAAATATTCTAGTCTTTTGATCATGCAGATAGTAATGCTTGATAACAGCCGTCAACTTATACCATCTGTAGTTGACTAATCTAAACTATCAAAGATGGATGTAGTAACGTAAGGCCTTAACAATGCTATTTCTACCTCTGAACTGAACCAACTCTAGCTTTTTATTGTCATATGGAAATTCAATGATCTGGCCTGACGGATTGTGGGGCGGCAGGGTAGCCTAGTGGTTAGAGTGTAGGGGCGGTAGGTAGCCTAGTGGTTAGAGTGTAGGGGCGGCAGGGTAGTCTAGTGGTTAGAGAGTTGGACTAGTAACCGGAAGGTTTCAAGTTCAAATCCCCGAGCTGACAAGGTACAAATCTGTTGTTCTGCCCCTGAACAGGCCCACTGTTCCTAGGCCGTAATTGAAAATAAGAATTTGTTCTTAACTGACTTGCCTAGTTAAATAGATTGTGTGGGGATTTTTAGCTGAGCCTAATTTATACAATTTCCAATGCTTTTTACGACACGCGATTGGTTTAAATTTGGTTACAGGTTCAGCTCTAGTGCCACAGTATACCTTAGACAGTCATTGGAGTAGGCTAGACGGAACATGGATAGGATTGGTCAGAATAGATTGAGTGACAGATGGAGAAGTCCTTCCCCTTTTACTGGTACAGTAGCAACAATTATAGATGTAGAAAAAAAAAATGTTTGTCTAGAATTGCTGTTTTATTTTTTTTTATTGAAGCTAGTCAGACCAGTTTTCTAGTTTACTCAGAATAGATTTTGACGTTCGTATTCCTCCCTAACTGTCCCCTTTTGGAAGTGTTTTGAAAACGCTTTATTGTGATCTGTCTATAGAAGAACACACAGATTGACTGATTTTAATGTTTTGTTTTAAATCTGCCGGTTACGTTTTAGATTTTTAAATCTTCAACTGAATCTAACTGTCAGTTTGCTCTGCTAATAAAACGACAGACGTCATTTAGATCGAAGGCTAAAGTCATTGCTGTTTCACTTTCACTGCTTACTAAGCAACGAAATGGGGTGTAGATTAGAAAAGCCTCCAAAAATATTCCTCCTAGAATAACGTATTACAGATGATACTATCTCCTTCGATTTCCTTTCTTCAAGCTTGCTTTTGTTTATGAGAAAGGTCTCACCTGCTCACTCTCTGTCTCTCTCTCTCTCTGTCTCTCTCTCTCTGTCTCTCTCTCTCTCTCTCTCTCTGTCTCTCTCTCTCTCTCTCTCTCTATCTCTGTCTCTCTCTCTCTCTCTCTCTGTCTCTCTCTGTCTCTCTCTCTCTCTCTGTCTCTCTGTCTCTCTCTCTGCCTCTCTCTCTCTCTCTCTCTCTCCCTCTCTCTCTCTCTGTCTCTCTCTGTCTCTCTCTCTGCCTCTCTCTCTCTCTCTCCCTCTCTCTCCCTCTCTCTCTCTCTCTCTCTCTCTCACACTGCTTGTTTTCATTCATGACTGTTTTATTTTCTGCTTTTAGCTATTTGAATGGTAATTACCCCGTGAAATAAATGTTCCTTTTCTGTCTTGTTTATATAAAAAGCAGTCACATGCTTTGGAACTGGACCAAGTAGGTTAACAGGGTATGTGTACTACTAGTTCTTCTTGTCACTACAGTTGTCTTTATAAAGCACAATGTTTTGCTCAGGGATGGTTACCCCCTTCCTCCAGGAGTCTGATAGAGCTCCCAGACACCATGTGTTCGACACTCCTCTCTCTCTCTCTCTTTCTCACTCTCTATTCGCTTCCTGTTTACTGGATCATGTGACCTGTATGTTGTCTCTATCAGTATCACTTCTGTCAGACTGTCCCTGAAGTTGCAATATATTCCGTATCTTTATGTGTTCCATGTCACTGGGGATTAGCAAGGGGAGTCTCACGAGCCATTGTTGCATATGAGGCTCAGTGTTTGGAGATTTGAGCCAACGGGTTGTGTTTAGGTGAAATAATCAAGCACTTGGTTGGCTCAAATCTGCCCACGGTTTTGATCATTTATCCTCTAGCGTCAGCCTTAAACAGGTTTTCTGTTCATGAGACTTCTCTTGTTAATCTCCGCACACGGAGGAATTATTATCTCTCCCTCGCTGAAAATGAATCAGCGTTCAGACTCCATGTGTATTTGGGAGGATGCTCGCTCAAAATTGTTCATTTTGGATGCCAAACCTTTCTGGGAGATCATAGATTCAACAGAAGTTAGCTGATAGTGTAGTAGTAGTAGTGTGGTGTACAGCAGCACTCTCTTCAATCTCTACTTCCTCCTGTTTCTATCTGTACTTTTCTTGTCCAGGGGTAAATATTTATCTGCTAAAATAAAATAAAAAGAAGTGATACAATATGGAAACTAAACACACAACAAATAACATTGGTATTTTAAAGGGACCCAAGCCATTTTGAATATGAGTGCTATATCTCTTTTCCCCATGTATTCATATGAATGTTCAGTACCACTCTCCCCAAGGCTCTCTGTCCAAAAGGAAATCGTTTGAAGTTAAAGAGGCCACTTTCTGAGCTGGTTTCATAAAACCACAATGTTCTCTCGTTGAAGAATATCTCTTCCAAAATGTGACTGGGGTCCCTTTTTAAATGTGCCGTACTCTACTAGTTGTCCATCCTAGCGGTGACTGCCCTGCCTGAGCCTCCCTCCTTCCAACTCTCCTCCCCTCTATCTGTCCATCCGTGTTGTGTGTGTGTGTGTGTGTGTGTGTGTGTGTGTGTGTGTGTGTGTGTGTGACACATCTTTCTTGCCCTCTGTTGTCCTGTCATGCTCTTCTTATCCCTCCTTCTCTGGTCAGCTCTGCGTGCCCATCTCTCCATCCCTCCTTCTCTGGTCAGCTCTGCGTGCCCATCTCTCCATCCCTCCTTCCTTACTTCCCTCTATTAATTCTATCTAAATAACTGATTTCATTTTGTTTCATGATTAACTCTGTTTACTTACCCAGCCGTTACCCATCTTTCCCTTTCCTTTTCATACTAACACGGCTGCATTTGAACAAGCCAAAAAAGACAGCAAATCATTGTAGTTTCTAGATTATTTAAAAATATATATATATTATAAGTTTTGGTTTGTTTGTCCATTTTCTTTTGTATTTCTGTTGGTTAGTTTGTTTATCTTCTCCTTCTTAGTCTCTGGAAGAAGTTCATAGCGTTGATACTAAAAGAAGTTCATTGTCTTTTTCCCATTTCGCTGCGGAGAACATACCTTTCTCCTGTTTTCTGTTTCTTCTTGTCCTGTTTTTGTTGATATTGCAAACGTGTCACTGATTGAAATGGAAGGTAGGTAACGCTCTGCTTTGGCACGTGGTCTTTCTTTATGCAGATATGACAATGTCAGAAGCACCCTCTAGCTTGACGTCAATGTTTCTCTTTCTGACCCCCCCCCCCCTCTCTCTCTCTCCTCTCTCTCTCTTCTCTCTCTTCTCCCTCTCTCTCTCTCTCTCCTCTCTCTCCTCTCTCTCTCCACTCCTTTCTCTCTCTCTCTCTCTCCTCTCTCTCTCTTCTCCCTCTCTCTCTCTCCCCCTCTCCCTCTCCTCTGCCCCTCTCCCTATCTCTCCCCCCTCTCTCTCTCTCTCTCTTCTCTCTCTCTTCTCTCTCTCTCTCTCTCTCTCTCTCCCTCTCTCTCTCTCTCCCCCTCTCCCTCTCCTCTCCCCCTATCTCTCCCCCCTCTCTCTCTGTCTCTCTCTCTCCCTCTCTCTCTCTCCCCCTCTCCCTCTTTCTTCCCCCTCTCCCCATCTCTCCCCCCTCTCTGTCTCTCTCTCTCTGTATCATTTAACCACCAGGGAACTTTAGCAAATTATTTTATCTTTCCTTTTATCAGTTATATTTTGCTTTTAAGATTTTGATTAGTTAGAGTTTAATGTTTTTTAAACTTGAATATGAATTCAGTCCAATATCCTGCCCAATTTGAAGCAGGTCCGTTTCGTTCTGTTTTGGTAGAATGCATTGATTCCTGTTTGTCCAGCATCTCTCCGTTCTCTTGGTGAAATAGTTACATTCGTCTTATAATTTTGATCATATTTATTTCCTTGATGGCTGTTTCTAAACAGCTGTCATCACCTGCGTCAGTGTGTTTTCTTCTATCTACAGCTTTAGTCTTTAGTTTGTTCTGTGGAGAAGGGGTTCTTATTTCTGTTGTTTTTCTATGAAGAGTCCCTGTTCAGCGGTCAGCGTTTACAGGAGAGTAGATTATTGCATGCAAGAGAACTCCCTATGTTTTATATACCTGCTTTTGAACTTTGACCTGCTGATAATGATCTACAGTTGAAGTTGGAAGTTTACATACACCTTAGCCAAATACATTTAAACTCAGTTTTTCCACAATTCCTGACAATTAATCCTAGTAAAAATTCCCTGTTTTAGGTCAGTTAGGATCACCACTCTATTTTAAGAATGTGAAATGCCAGAATAATTCTAGAGAGAATGATTTATTTCAGCTTTTATTTCTTTCATCACATTCCCAGTGGGTCAGAAGTTTACATGCACTCAATTAGTATTTGGTAGCATTGCCTTTAAATTGTTTAACCTCTCAAGGGGGTGTGGGACACTTACCGTCCCACCTGGCCAACATCCAGTGAAATTGCAGAGCACCAAATTCAAAAACAGAAATAAATAATAAATAAAAATTTATGAAACGTACTGTTGTTATACATCAGTTTAAAGATTAACTTCTTGTTAATCGGTGTCAGATTTCAAAAAATATTTTACGGCGAAAGCAAACCATGCGATTATCTGAGAACAGCGCCCAGCAGACAAATCATTACAAACAGTAACCAGCCAAGTAGAAGAGTAACAAAAGTCAGAAATAGCGATAAAATTAATCACTTACCTTTGATGATCTACATATGGTTGCACTCCGAAGACTCCATGTTACACAATAAATGTTTGTTTTGTTCGATAAAGTCCCTCTTTATATTCAAAAACCTACGTTGTGTTGGTGCGTTTTGTTCAGTAATACAAAGCGCGGTCACAACAGACAGACAACATTTTTTACAAGTACCATAAAAGTTCATAGAAACATGTCAAACGATGTTTAAAATCAATCCTCAGGTTGTTTTTGTCATAAATAATCAATAATATTTCAACCGGACAAAAGCGTCTTCAATAGAAAAGGAGAAACAAGAAAGGCGCACTCCCGGTCACGCGCTGGACTCATGTCTGGAAATCTCCTCTCATTGAAAGTGGTGTTTCTCTCTCATTTTTCAGAGTAAAAGCCTGAAACAATCCCTAAAGACTGACCACATGTAGAGGAAGCCATGGATATTGTGAACTGGGTCTTAAGTCTGTATGGTGGATAGGCTTTCAATGGAAAAACAGGCATTTCAAAATAAAAGCACTTCCTGGATGGATTTTCCTCAGGTTTTCACCTGACATATCAGTTCTGTTATACTCACAGACATTTTAACAGTTTTGGAAACTTTAGAGCGTTTTCTATCCAAATCTACCAATTATATGCATATCCTAGCTTCTGGGCCTGAGTAGCAGGCAGTTAACTTTGGGCTTTTCATCCAAAATTCAGAATGTTGCCCCTAGTTTTATTTATTTCACCTTTATTTAACCAGCTAGGCTAGTTGAGAACAAGTTCTCATTTACAACTGCGACCTGGCCAAGATAAAGCGTAGCAATTCGACACATACAACAACACAGAGTTACACATGGAATAAACAAAACATACAGTTAATAATACAGTAGAACAAAGGAAAACAAAAAGTCTATATACAGTGAGTGCAAATGAGGTAAGTTAAGGAAATAAATAGGCCATGGTGGCGAAGTAATTACAATATAGCAATTAAACACTGGAATGGTAGATCGGCAGAAGATGAATGTGCAAGGTAGAGATACTGGGGTGCAAAGGAGCCAAATAAATAAATAAATAAATACCAGTATGGGGATGAGGTAGGTAGATAGATGGGCTGTTTACAGATAGGCTATGTACAGGTGCAGTGATCTGTAAGCTGCTCTGACAGCTGGTGCTTAAAGTGAAGTTAACTTGGGTCAAACGCCTTCCACAAGCCTCCCATAATAAGTTGGGTGAATTTTGGCCCATTCCTCCTGACAGAGCTGGTGTAACTGAGTCAGATTTGTAGGCCTCCTTGCTCGCACACGCTTTTTCAGTTCTGCCTACACATTTTCTATAGGATTGAGGTCAGGTCTTTGTGGTGGTCACTCCAATACCTTGACTTTGCTGTTCTTAAGCCATTTTGCCACAACTTTGGAAGTATGCTTGGGGTCATAGTCCATTTGGAAGACCCATTTGCAACCAAGCTTTAACTTCCTGACTGATGTCTTGAGATGTTGCTTCAATTTATCCACCAAATTTTCCGTTCCTCATGATGTAATCTATTTTGTGAAGTGCACCAGTCCCTCCTGCAGCAAAGCACACCCACCACATGATGCTGCCACCCGTGCTTCACGGTTGGGATGGTGTTCTTCGGCTTGCAAGCCTCCCCCTTTTTCCTCCAAACATAGCGATGGTCATTATGGCCAAATAGTTCTATTTTTGTTTCATTAGACCAGAAGACATTTCTCCAAAAAGTACGATCTTTGTCCCCATGTGCAGTTGCAAACTGTAGTCTGGCTTTTTTATGGCGGTTTTGGAGCAGTGGCTTCTTCCTTGCTGAGCGGCCTTTCAGGTTATGTTTATATTGGACTCGTTTTACTGTGGATATAGATAATTTTGTACCCGTTTACTCCAGCATCTTCACAAGGTCCTTTGCTGTTGTTCTGGGATTTATCTGCACTTAGGAGACAGAACGCGTCTCCTTCCTGAGCGGTATAGCGACTGCGTGGTCCCATGGTGTTTATACTTGCGTACTATTGTTTGTACAGATAAATGTGGTACCTTCAGGCGTTTGGAAATTGCTCCCAAGGATGAACCAGACTTGTGGAGGTCTACACATTTTTTTCTGAGGTCTTGGCTGATTTTTTTTTGGTTTTCCCATGATGTCAAGCAAAGATGCACTGCGTTTGAAGGTAGGCCTTGAAATACATCCACAGGTACACCTCCAATTGACTCAAATTATGTCAATTAGCCTATCAGAAGCTTCTGAAGCCATGACATCATTTTCTGGGACTTTCCAAGCTGTTTAAAGGCACAGTCAACTTAGTGTATGTAAACTTCTGACCCACTGGAATTGTGATACAATGAATTATAAGTGAAATTATCCTGCACAAAGTAGATGTCCTAACCGACTTGCCAAAACTATAGTTTGTGAACAATTCTTTTTTGGAGTGGTTGAAAAACGAGTTTTGACTCCAACCTAAGTGTATGTATAAACTTCCGACTTCAACTGTATATCTCCCGGAGACACACACCCAGACACACTCAGCCATGACATTGCTCCACACAAGCATCTACACACAGACACACAAAACCGGGTGAAGCCCCTTGCCCTGTTTATACGGCTTATGATAGAAAATGCTTGCATCCTAGCTCAATGTCCTCTGCCTACCGTATCTTGCAACATCGCCCCCTTGCTCAAAGGCCTTGTAATAAAGTTGGTCTACCAAACACATTTCTGTTTGAAATGGAGCTGTGGTTTTAAGAATAACCTCAATAAATATCAATGTATTTATTTGCACTATTTGCAGAGGTCCTGTTTTCTCAGAGGACTGTTGCTTTTGCTGCAGGTGACGCTTCAACTCTGAGTATAAATTCACTGGTACAGATTTGTGTCACCTATCCTATTAATAGATAGCATTAAACAGAGACCTAAAAGAGATTCGGGCAGCAAGCTGTGCATCTCAACAGAGCCACTTAAGATGTCATATGCACAAAAAGTTACAGGGGAAATGCAACCCCCCACGCTTTCAAGAAATGTCTTGGTTTGAACAAACTGTAACCTAACATAGTATCTGGGGGTGGAACCCCTGAACTTAATACTCTGGAACCCCTGAACTTAACACTCTGGAACCCCTGAACTTAATACTCTGGAACCCCTGAACTTAACACTCTGGAACCCCTGAACTTAACACTCTGGAACACCTGAACTTAACGCTCTGGAAACCCTGAACTTAATGCTCTGGAACCCCTGAACTTAACACTCTGGAACCCCTGAACTTAACACTCTGGAACCCCTGAACTTAACGCTCTGGAACCCCTGAACTTAACACTCTGGAACCCCTGAACTTAACACTCTGGAACCCGTGAACTTAACGCTCTGGAACCCCTGAACTTAACGCTCTGGAACCCCTGAACTTAACACTCTGGAACCCCTGAACTTAACACTCTGGAACCCCTGTACTTAACGCTCTGGAACCCCTGAACTTAACACTCTGGAACCCCTGAGCTTACCACTCTGGAACTCCTGAACTTTACGCTCTGGAACCCCTGAACTTAATGCTCTGGAACCCCTGAACTTAACGCTCTGGAACCCCTGAACTTAACACTCTGGAACGCCTGAACTTAACACTCTGGAACCCCTGAACTTAACACTCTGGAACCCCTGAACTTAACACTCTGGAACCCCTGAACTTATTGCAATGGTCATTCACACAGAATGTCTACCCTTCCCTCTGTTGGAATGGGAAGGAGAGTGGATGATCTGAGAGATGTACAGTACCTGCTCTCGGTGTGAGAGGTTCCCTGAACATTGTGGTTGATTCCTTTCTCTTTTGTATTTGATTGAATGTCAGTTGATTTCATTGTCTCATGCCTCACTCTGCCAGGGAAGGTTTTGTCTCATGCCTCACTCTGCCAGGGAAGGGTTTGTCTCATGCCTCACTCTGCCAGGGAAGGGTTTGTCTCATGCCTCACTCTGCCAGGGAAGGGTTTGTCTCATGCTTCACTCTGCCAGGGAAGGTTTTGTCTCATGCCTCACTCTGCCAGGGAAGGGTTTGTCTCATGCCTCACTCTGCTAGGGAAGGTTTTGTCTCATGCCTCACTCTGGCAGGGAAGGGTTTGTCTCATGCCTCACTCTGCTAGGGAAGGTTTTGTCTCATGCCTCACTCTGGCAGGGAAGGGTTTGTCTCATGCCTCACTCTGCCAGGGAAGGGTTTGTCTCATGCCTCACTCTGCCAGGGAAGGGTTTGTCTCATGCCTCACTCTGCCAGGGAAGGGTTTGTCTCATGCCTCACTCTGCCAGGGAAGGGTTTGTCTCATGCCTCACTCTGCCAGGGAAGGGTTTGTGTCTTTTTCTCTTGCATTTTGTGAAATCTAATGATGCACTTATGTTGCCCACTTTTCCCTTTTCTTCATACCTTACCTACTAAAGGAGGGAATGCCACTTTATTGGTAAGTGGATGTTAACCAAGAGGATGTTAACCAAAAGGTTAAACAACAGTAACGATTTAAAAAAAACAGAGAAAATAAAATGGGTCGCTGTTCACATCTCAGCAATTGTCTACTCCAGGGAAAAAAACTCCACAGAAAGAAATCTATTGAGTAGAAGACGATTGGTTTTTCTGATTTGACTTGACTATAATTGTGAATAATTTATTTTGTTCCTTCCATTTCTGTGATGTTCCGTCAAGTTGTCTACTCTTTTTTATTTGTTTTGTTTCATATTAGTTTTTTAACTGTTACTAAAACTGCAAGAAGTCATATTTTTCTATTCTACAAATCTGTAGCTCTCTACTCTCTCTACTATAACTCTCTCTACTGTAACTCTCTCTACTGTAACTCTCTCTACTGTAACTCTCTATACTATAACTCTCTACTCTCTACTGTAACTCTCTCTACTGTAACTATCTCTACTGTAACTCTCTCTACTGTAACTCTCTCTACTGTAACTCTCTCTACTATAACTCTCTACTCTCTACTGTAACTCTCTCTACTGTAACTATCTCTACTATAACTCTCTCTACTGTAACTCTCTCTACTGTAACTTTCTCTACTGTAACTCTCTACTCTCTACTATAACTCTCTCTACTGTAACTCTACTCTCTACTGTAACTCTACTCTCTACTGTAACTCTCTCTACTGTAACTTTCTCTACTGTAACTCTCTACTCTCTACTATAACTCTCTCTACTGTAACTCTACTCTCTACTGTAACTCTACTCTCTACTGTAACTCTCTCTACTGTAACTCTCTCTACTGTAACTTCCTACTCTCTACTGTAACTCTCTCTACTGTAACTCTCTACTGTAACTCCCTCTACTGTAACTCTACTCTCTACTGTAACTCTCTACTGTAACTCTCTTTTCTCTACTGTAACTCTCTACTGTAACTCTCTACTGTAACTCTCTTTTCTCTACTGTAACTCTCTACTGTAACTCTCTTTTCTCTACTGTAACTCTCTACTGTAACTCTCTCTACTGTAACTATCTACTGTAGCTCTCTGCTCTTTACTGTAACTCTCTACTGTATCTTTCTCAACTGTAACTCTCTACTGTAACTCTACTGTAACTCTCTACTCTCTACTGTAGCTCTCTACTGTAACTCTCTACTGTAGCTCTCTACTGTAGTTCTCAACTGTAACTCTCTCTACTGTAACTCTCTCCACTGTAACTCTCTATTGTAGCTCTCTCTACTGTAACGCTCTACTGTAACTCTCTCTACTGTAACTTTCTCTACTGTAACTCTCTCTACTGTAACGCTCTACTGTAACTCTCTACTCTCTACTGTAACTCTCTCTACTGTAACTCTCTACTGTAACTCTCTGTACTGTAACTCTCTCCACTGTAACTCTCTACTCTCTACTATAACTATCTCTACTGTAACTCTCTACTCTCTCTACTGTAGCTCTCTCCACTGTAACTCTCTCTACTGTAACTCTCTCTACTTTAGCTCTCTCTACTGTAACTCTCTCTACTCTCTACAGTAACTCTCTACTCTCTCTACTGTAACTCTCTCTACTGTAACTCTCTACTCTCTACTGTAACTCTCTCTACATTAACTCTCTCTACTGTAACTCTCTCTACTGTAACTCTCTCTACTGTAACTCTACTCTCTACTGTAACTCTCTCTACTGTAACTCTCTACTCTCTACTGTAACTCTCTCTACTGTAACTCTCTACTCTCTACTGTAACTCTCTCTACTCTCTACAGTAACTCTCTACTCTCTCTACTGTAACTCTCTACTCTCTACTGTAATTCTCTCTACATTAACTCTCTCTACTGTAACTCTCTATACTGTGACTCTCTCTACTCTAACTCTCTACTGTAACTCTCTACTCTCTACTGTAACTCTCTCTACTGTAACTCTACTCTCTACTGTAACTCTCTCTACTGTAACTCTCTACTCTCTACTGTAACTCTCTCTACATTAACTCTCTCTACTGTAACTCTCTCTACTGTAACTCTCTCTACTGTAACTCTCTCTACTGTAACTCTCTACTCTCTACTGTAACTCTCTCTACTGTAACTCTCTACTGTAACTCTCTCTACTATATCTCTTTCTACTGTAACTCTCTACTCTCTCTACTGTAACTCTCTCTACTGTAACTCTCTCTACTGTAACTCTCTACTGTAACTCTCTCTACTGTAGCTCTCTCTACTGTAACTCTCTCCACTGTAACTCTACTCGCTCTACTGTAACTCTCTACTCTCTACTGTAACTCTCTCTACTGTAACCCTCTACTCTCTCTACTGTAACTCTTCTCTCTCTACTGTAACTCTACTCTCTCTACTGTAACTATCTACTCTCTCTACTGTAACTCTACTCTCTCTACTGTAACTCTACTCTCTCTACTGTAACTATCTACTCTCTCTGCTGTAACTCTACTCTCTCTACTGTAACTCTACTCTCTCTACTGTAACTCTCTACTGTAACTCTCTACTGTAACTCTCTACTGTAACTTTCTACTCTCTCTACTGTAACTCTCTCTACTGTAACTCTACTCTCTCTACTGTAACTCTCTACTCTCTACTGTAACTCTCTCTATTGTAACTCTATACTGTAACTCTCTCTACTGTAAATCTCTACTCTCTCTACTGTAACTCTACTCTCTCTACTGTAACTCCCTACTCTCTACCTGTAACTCTCTCTACTGTAACTCTCTACTGTAACTCTCTCTACTGTAACTCTATACTCTCTCTACTGTAACTCTCTCTACTGTAACTCTCTCTACTGTAACTCTCTACTGTAACTCTCTCTACTGTAACTCTCTCTACTGTAACTCTACTCGCTCTACTGTAACTCTACTCTCTACTGTAACTCTCTCTACTGTAACCCTCTACTCTCTCTACTGTAACTCTCTACTCTCTCTACTATAACTCTCTACTGTAACTCTCTACTGTAACTCTCTACTGTAACTCTATACTCTCTCTACTTTAACTCTCTCTACTGTAACTCTCTCTA
The DNA here is from genome assembly GCF_013265735.2 of Oncorhynchus mykiss. Classification (NCBI taxonomy): domain Eukaryota; kingdom Metazoa; phylum Chordata; class Actinopteri; order Salmoniformes; family Salmonidae; genus Oncorhynchus; species Oncorhynchus mykiss. Next base: position 7,497,286 of record NC_048574.1, on the reverse strand, counting down.
CTGTAACTCTACTCTCTCTACTGTAACTCTCTCTACTGTAACTCTCTCTACTGTAACTCGACTCTCTGTACTGTAACTCTACTCTCTCTATTGTAACTCTCTACTGTAACTCTCTCTATTCTCTCTACTGTTACTCTCTCTACTATCTCTACTGTAACTCTCTCTACTCTATCTACTGTAACTCTCTCTACTCTATCTACTGTAATTCTTTACTCTCTCTACTGTAACTCTCTCTACTCTCTCTACTGTAACTCTCTCTACTCTATCTACTGTAACTCTCTACTCTCTCTACTGTTACTCTCTCTACTATCTCTACTGTAACTCTCTCTATCTACTGTATCTCTCTCTACTCTCTCTACTGTAACTCTCTCTACTCTATCTACTGTAATTCTCTACTCTCTCTACTGTTACTCTCTCTACTCTCTCTATTGTAACTCTCTACTCTCTCTACTTTAGCTCTCTTTACTCTCTACTGTAACTCTCTCTACTCTATCTACTGTAATTCTCTACTCTCTCTACTGTTACTCTCTCTACTCTCTCTATTGTAACTCTCTACTCTCTCTACTTTAGCTCTCTTTACTCTCTACTGTAACTCTCTCTACTCTATCTACTGTAATTCTCTACTCTCTCTACTGTTACTCTCTCTACTCTCTCTATTGTAACTCTCTACTCTCTCTACTTTAGCTCTCGTTACTCTCTACTGTAACTCTCTCTACTGTAACTCTCTACTCTCCTCTCTCTCTTCTTCTCTGTTCTCCTCTCTGCTCTTTAACTTTATTTGTTCATTTGATATTGTTTACCATTCTTCCTCTCCTTCTTCTAGTTTTTTTTGTTCGTTTCTTATTGGGATTATGATTTCTTTGTCTCATTATGGTTTTGCATGCCAAAGTATTGCATGCGTTGTACCATAGAGGGCTGTCTATAAGCCATATCAAGAAAAAAACCTAGATCTTTTCTTTTAGATGTTGACCCTCTTTTGGCAAGTACACCGTAGCACTAAAACCCTCCACTGTGACAAACTCTAAGGCCATTTCTTCCCCTTTCTTCTGTTTTGTCTTTGGTTCTTTTTTTTCCGTTTGTTGGTTATCATCTCTCTACAGAAGCTGAGAATGCTGACTGCTGTTTCTCCGGGAGCCCAGTCGACCACGATACTGCCACAACTGAGAGGAGGAGAGAACAAGGCCCACACTGCCCTCTACAGGGCCCCAGGAAGTACTGCTGCCCAGGCTGGAGAGGCCTTACATGGGGAGGACAGGCAGACGACGGACCTGGGGTCGTCAGGGAGATGGGGAGGTCACAGAGGTCACAGAGTCCAGGGGAAGCGCTCCCATTCACCGACTCACAGCAGTGACTCCGCCCACTCTCAACATAACCTGCATCCTCACAGAGAAAAGAGCTCTCACCAGAAGAAGTAAGCAGAGAGATTGGACCGGTCATAGTGACATAACCTTTACCATTGACAGGGCCGGATTAATGCAGGGAATTACTGGAGTTTAAACCCCTGAGCACCGGCCCATGGAAGCCCAAGAAGCAGTAAAAAAAAGTTACTTAAAAAATATATATATATTACATGACCGGTAGTGCACTGATTGGGTAACCGATTCATAAAAAATCCCCACCAAAAAAATTGAATGATAAATAAATGTGACTGGTCAATTGTTTGAGTCAGGGGCTGCTCCCAAGCCCAAGAGGCAAAAAAAAATCTAAAATAATTCCATTATTATGATAGTTTTTTTTTTATCCAACCACAATGTTCTAAATACACAAGAGAGCATATTTAAAAAAAAAAACAGAGTTTCAAATAAATGACTGTGGATAACATTGTATCACAAGCGCCTACAGGTAACTGCCAAAATAAATGAAACACCAACATAAATGTCTTAAAAGGATGTTTGGCAACCACAAGCTGCCAGAACAGCTTTCATACACCTTGGCAACCACAAGCTGCCAGAACAGCTTTCATACACCTTGGCAACCACAAGCTGCCAGAACAGCTTTCATACACCTTGGCAACCACAAGCTGCCAGAACAGCTTTCACACACCTTGGCAACCACAAGCTGCCAGAACAGCTTTCATACACCTTGGCAACCACAAGCTGCCAGAACAGCTTTCATACACCTTGGCAACCACAAGCTGCCAGAACAGCTTTCACACACCTTGGCAACCACAAGCTGCCAGAACAGCTTTCACACACCTTGGCAACCACAAGCTGCCAGAACAGCTTTCATACACCTTGGCAACCACAAGCTGCCAGAACAGCTTTCATACACCTTGGCAACCACAAGCTGCCAGAACAGCTTTCATACACCTTGGCAACCACAAGCTGCCAGAACAGCTTTCACACACCTTGGCAACCACAAGCTGCCAGAACAGCTTTCATACACCTTGGCAACCACAAGCTGCCAGAACAGCTTTCACACACCTTGGCAACCACAAGCTGCCAGAACAGCTTTCATACACCTTGGCAACCACAAGCTGCCAGAACAGCTTTCATACACCTTGGCAACCACAAGCTGCCAGAACAGCTTTCATACACCTTGGCAACCACAAGCTGCCAGAACAGCTTTCATACACCTTGGCAACCACAAGCTGCCAGAACAGCTTTCATACACCTTGGCAACCACAAGCTGCCAGAACAGCTTTCACACACCTTGGCAACCACAAGCTGCCAGAACAGCTTTCATACACCTTGGCAACCACAAGCTGCCAGAACAGCTTTCATACACCTTGGCAACCACAAGCTGCCAGAACAGCTTTCATACACCTTGGCAACCACAAGCTGCCAGAACAGCTTTCATACACCTTGGCAACCACAAGCTGCCAGAACAGCTTTCATACACCTTGGCAACCACAAGCTGCCAGAACAGCTTTCATACACCTTGGCAACCACAAGCTGCCAGAACAGCTTTCATACACCTTGGCAACCACAAGCTGCCAGAACAGCTTTCATACACCTTGGCAACGACAAGCTGCCAGAACAGCTTTCACACACCTTGGCAACCACAAGCTGCCAGAACAGCTTTCATACACCTTGGCAACCACAAGCTGCCAGAACAGCTTTCATACACCTTTGCAACCACAAGCTGCCAGAACAGCTTTCATACACCTTGGCAACCACAAGCTGCCAGAACAGCTTTCACACACCTTGGCAACCACAAGCTGCCAGAACAGCTTTCATACACCTTGGCAACCACAAGCTGCCAGAACAGCTTTCACACACCTTGGCAACCACAAGCTGCCAGAACAGCTTTCATACACCTTGGCAACCACAAGCTGCCAGAACAGCTTTCATACACCTTGGCAACCACAAGCTGCCAGAACAGCTTTCATACACCTTGGCAACCACAAGCTGCCAGAACAGCTTTCATACACCTTGGCAACCACAAGCTGCCAGAACAGCTTTCACACACCTTGGCAACCACAAGCTGCCAGAACAGCTTTCATACACCTTGGCAACCACAAGCTGCCAGAACAGCTTTCACACACCTTGGCAACCACAAGCTGCCAGAACAGCTTTCATACACCTTGGCAACCACAAGCTGCCAGAACAGCTTTCATACACCTTGGCAACCACAAGCTGCCAGAACAGCTTTCATACACCTTGGCAACCACAAGCTGCCAGAACAGTTTTCAGACACCTTGGCAACCACAAGCTGCCAGATCAGCTTTCATACACCTTGGCAACCACAAGCTGCCAGAACAGCTTTCACACACCTTGGCAACCACAAGCTGGCAGAACAGCTTTCATACACCTTGGCAACCACAAGCTGCCAGAACAGCTTTCATACACCTTGGCAACCACAAGCTGCCAGAACAGCTTTCATACACCTTGGCAACCACAAGCTGCCAGAACAGCTTTCATACACCTTGGCAACCACAAGCTGCCAGAACAGCTTTCACACACCTTGGCAACCACAAGCTGCCAGAACAGCTTTCATACACCTTGGCAACCACAAGCTGCCAGAACAGCTTTCACACACCTTGGCAACCACAAGCTGCCAGAACAGCTTTCATACACCTTGGCAACCACAAGCTGCCAGAACAGCTTTCACACACCTTGGCAACCACAAGCTGCCAGAACAGCTTTCATACACCTTGGCAACCACAAGCTGCCAGAACAGCTTTCATACACCTTGGCAACCACAAGCTGCCAGAACAGCTTTCATACACCTTGGCAACCACAAGCTGCCAGAACAGCTTTCATACACCTTGGCAACCACAAGCTGCCAGAACAGCTTTCACACACCTTGGCAACCACAAGCTGCCAGAACAGCTTTCATACACCTTGGCAACCACAAGCTGCCAGAACAGCTTTCACACACCTTGGCAACCACAAGCTGCCAGAACAGCTTTCATACACCTTGGCAACCACAAGCTGCCAGAACAGCTTTCATACACCTTGGCAACCACAAGCTGCCAGAACAGCTTTCATACACCTTGGCAACCACAAGCTGCCAGAACAGTTTTCAGACACCTTGGCAACCACAAGCTGCCAGATCAGCTTTCATACACCTTGGCAACCACAAGCTGCCAGAACAGCTTTCACACACCTTGGCAACCACAAGCTGGCAGAACAGCTTTCATACACCTTGGCAACCACAAGCTGCCAGAACAGCTTTCATACACCTTGGCAACCACAAGCTGCCAGAACAGCTTTCATACACCTTGGCAACCACAAGCTGCCAGAACAGCTTTCATACACCTTGGCAACCACAAGCTGCCAGAACAGCTTTCACACACCTTGGCAACCACAAGCTGCCAGAACAGCTTTCATACACCTTGGCAACCACAAGCTGCCAGAACAGCTTTCACACACCTTGGCAACCACAAGCTGCCAGAACAGCTTTCATACACCTTGGCAACCACAAGCTGCCAGAACAGCTTTCACACACCTTGGCAACCACAAGCTGCCAGAACAGCTTTCATACACCTTGGCAACCACAAGCTGCCAGAACAGCTTTCATACACCTTGGCAACCACAAGCTGCCAGAACAGCTTTCATACACCTTGGCAACCACAAGCTGCCAGAACAGCTTTCATACACCTTGGCAACCACAAGCTGCCAGAACAGCTTTCACACACCTTGGCAACCACAAGCTGCCAGAACAGCTTTCATACACCTTGGCAACCACAAGCTGCCAGAACAGCTTTCATACACCTTGGCATAAATTCCTCAAATGGACCTAAACCATGCAAGGAAAATGCACTCCACAGACCATAACAAACATAGATGTGGGAAGTTGGGGTGCTGAGAGTGCTGCAGCAAGAATAACACAAATATAATAACAAATTAAATAATATATTATATATATATTTTTTTTTGTGCAAATTTATTACAACTAAAAAACAGAAATACCTTCTTTACATAAGTATTCAGACCTTTTGCTTTGAGACCTGAAATTAAGCTCATCTTGTTTCCATTGATCATCCTTGAGATGTTTCTACAACTTGATTAGAGTCCACCTGTGGTAAATTCAATTGATTGGACATGATTTGGAAAGGCAACACACCTGTCTATATAAGGTCCCACAGTTGACAGTGCATGTCAGAGCAAAAACCAAGCCATGAGGTCGAATGAATTGTCCGTAGAGATCCGAGACAGGATTGTGTTGAGGCATAGATCTGGGGAAGTGTACCAAAACATTTCTGCAGCATTGAATGTTCCCAAGAACACACTGGCCTCCACCAATCTTAAATGGAAGGAGTTTGGAACCACCAAGACTCTTCCTAGAGCTGGCTGCCCGGCCAACGTGAGCCATCAGGGGAGAAGGGCCTTGGTCAGGAAGGTGACCAAGAACCCGATGGTCACTCTGAAAGAGCTCCAGAGTTCCTCTGTGGATATGGGAGGACTTTTCTTAGAGGCATCACTACAGACACCCTGGTTTGAATCCAGGCTGTATCACAACCGGCCATGATTGGGAGTCCCATAGGGACAATTGGACAATTGGCCCAGCGTCATCCAGGTTTGGCCGGTGTAGGCCGTCATTGTAAATAAGAATTTGTTCTTAATTGACTTAAATAAAGGTGAAATAATAATAAATAAATAAAAAGTCAATGGTAGAGTGGCCAGACGGAAGCCTCTCCTCAGTAAAAGGCACTTCACAGCCCTCCTGTGGTTTGCCAAAAGGCACCTAAAGGATTCTCAGACCATGAGAAACAAGATTCTCTCGTCTGATGAAACCAAGACTGAACTCTTTGGCCTGAATGCCAAGCGTCTGGAGGAAACCTGACACCATCCCTACGGTGAAGCATGGTGGTGGCAGCATCATGCTGTGGGGATGTTTTTCAGCAACAGAGACTGGGAGACTTGTCAGGCTTGAGGGAAAGATGAATAGAGCAAAGTACAGAGAGATCCTTGATGAAAACCTGCTCCAGAGCGCTCAGGATCTCAGACTGGAGCGAAGGCTCACCTTCCAACAGGACAACGTCCGTAAGCAGACAGCCAAGACAACACAGGAGTGGCTTCTGGACAAGTATCTGAATGTCCTTGAGAGGATCTGCAAAGAAGAATGGGAGAAACTCCCCAAATACTGTATATATATATATATATATATATATATATATATATATACATCAAATCAAATTTATTTATATAGCCCTTCGTACATCAGCTGATATCTCAAAGTGCTGTACAGAAACCCAGCCTAAAACCCCAAACAGCAAGCAATGCAGGTGTAGAAGCATGGTGGCTTGGATAAACTCCCTAGAAAGGCCAAAACCTATGAAGAAACCTAGAGAGGAACCAGGCTATGTGGGGTGGCCAGTCCTCTTCTGGCTGTGCCGGGTGGAGATTACAACAGAACATGGCCAAGATGTTCAAATGTTCATAAAATTACCAGCATGGTCCAATAATAATAAGGCAGAACAGTTGAAACTGGAGCAGCAGCACGGCCAGGTGGACTGGGGACAGCAAGGAGTCATCATGTCAGGTAGTCCCGAGGCAAGGTCCTAGGGCTCAGGTCCTCCGAGAGAGAGAAAGAAAGAGAGAATTAGAGAGAGCATACTTAAATTCACACAGGACACCGGATAGGACAGGAGAAGTACTCCAGATGTAACAAACTGACCCTAGCCCCCCGACACATAAACTACTGCAGCATAAATACTGGAGGCTGAGACAGGAGGGGTCAGGAGACACTGTGGCCCCATCCGATGACACCCCCGGACAGGGCCAAACAGGAAGGACATAACCCCACCCACTTTGCCAAAGCACAGCCCCCACATCACTAGAGGGATATCTTCAACCACCAACTTACCATCCTGAGACAAGGCCGAGTATAGCCCACAAAGATCTCCGCCACGGCACAGCCCAGGGGGGGGGGGGGGGCGTCAACCCAGACAGGAAGATCACATCAGTGACTCATGGGTCCCTTGTATTGTTCAATAAGAATTTGTTCTTAATGACTTTCCTAGTAAAATAAAGGTTAAATAAAAAATTAAAACAAGTAAAACCTACTAAAGTTATCCACCATGACCGCCATCTTTTATCTGTTACCACTAATCAAATGATACTCGTTACCCATCCAGGACTAAAAGATCCCACTCTTCCAAGCGTCACCGCCGTGGGGGTCGGGGACAGGCCCATCACCAGAGGCTGTCTGCATCCCCAGGGCGGCACCACCATGCGTCTGGGTCAGGCACCAAGAAGAGTGAGTCTCGGGGGCGGGGCGGTGTCGGTGTCCGGCAGCGCAGCAGCTCCTGGAGCTCAGGACGGTCCTCATCATGCTCTGTCTCCAGAGAGAGAGGCCCCAGCAAGGTCAAGTCCCTCCACGTCCATGCCAGACAGAACAATTCCAGGTGACTTACTAGTCTGTGGCTGAGAGTTAACCTACCACCAAGAGGAAGGGTTACTTACTAATCTGTGGATGAGAGTTAACCTACCACCAAGAGGAAGGGTTACTTACTAGTCTGTGGATGAGAGTTAACCTACCACCAAGAGGAAGGGTTACTTACTAGTCTGTGGATGAGAGTTAACCTACCACCAAGAGGAAGGGTTACTTACTAGTCTGTGGATGAGAGTTAACCTACCACCAAGAGGAAGGGTTTCTTACTAGTCTGTGGATGAGAGTTAACCTACCACCAAGAGGAAAGGTGACTTACTAGTCTGTGGATGATAGTTAACCTACCACCAAGAGGAAGGGTTACTTACTAGTCTGTGGATGAGAGTTAACCTACCACCAAGAGGAAGGGTTACTTACTAGTCTGTGGATGAGAGTTAACCTACCACCAAGAGGAAGGGTTACTTACTAGTCTGTGGATGAGAGTTAACCTACCACCAAGAGGAAGGGTTACTTACTAGTCTGTGGATGATAGTTAACCTACCTTAAAGGCCAGATTAACCTCTTGGTTTTAGGTCTACTAGAAACTTGTTTAGTTTAGTTTAGCTCCCCAGTGATTTTATTTTGACACAAACATGACTTTTTTCATACATTTGTTGTTTGTTTTGCCTGTCCAGTACACATGACAATATCTGTGTATTTTTCAGTTTTTCCGCTAAGGACAGAGATAGTCCTCACCACTCTGACGCTGACCGTGCTCACCGTCGTTCCAGGAGCTACTCTCCCATCAGGAAGAGGAGACGAGACTCTCCCAGCTTCATGGAGGCTCGCAGGATCACCAGGTAACAGAAGATCTACAGTATCTACAGTATGCTCCCTCAGTGAAAGCAGAATAAAATTGTAACACTGACGTCTATGGGAGAGATTGTCAAGGTTTCTCCCTCTCAGCTTTTCTTTGGTTTTTTCTCAACAATTTGATTGTGAATACTCAGCATAATTACTGTAAATGTGGGGTTATTTTATGTACATAGTGTGTGTTTTATCCTTAATCAAGTGGAACTGAAAATGTTTTATTATTTGACACAGCCGAGCGATGGCACACATCAGCAATAATATGATTCAATTGTATTTCCCAGAATGTGTGTGGAGTGCTTTTCGATAAAATGCTGGTTCTGTCACTCCTCTGTCAATCCTGTACAAAGGAAGAGTCCCCCGGAAGCCAAGACAACAGAATGCTGCTGAGCTGCAGGCTAGGTTACTGTGGTAACAGTTGCCGTGCAGCAGGACTCTCCTAGTTCTCCTGTCTGAAGTCTGGTGAAGCAGCTAACCAACAGAACAAACTTCCCAAGAGTAACACTGCTGCCTCTCCTTTCCCTCGAGTCTCTCTCCTTCTTTCTATCCTCTTTTCATTTTGTAAAGCCGCTTGAATAAACTCACACAAGCACTAGAGAAACAGTCAGATATCCACTAATGTTATAACACAGGTGTTTTTGATGAAGGTGCTATCAAGGCCTTCATCTTGGTCAGTAATGTCTTCCTTGAACTTGGCCGTTGTCCCAAATTGTGGATCTACAGAAATTATTTTGAGATGTTTCCAGTGAATTCTCATTCAGTAGCAGAAGCACCTTGATAGAGCTGACGTCGTTCCTAGATCGTTAAATCACCTGATTTGTGGTTGATGGCTAAACCTTCAGATAATCTTCCTGTCCTTTTTGTGTGGCTAACAGCTCTTAACTTACCAGCAGCAACCTCTCATACCTCTCAACTTCTGCAAGTGTCACTTAGGTTGCACCTTGAGGATGTCCACTAACAAGGCAATCTCAGCGCTTTTAACCCATTGAAGTGTGTGTGTGTGTGTGTGTGTGTGTGTGTGTGTGTGTGTGTGTGTGTGTGTGTGTGTGTGTGTGTGTGTGTGTGTGTGTGTGTGTGTGTGTGTGTGTGTGTGCGGATGCCTACTAACTAACATATGCATCTGCTCTCTTTCAGCACCTCTCAATCTGACTGTACCACCTAATAACCATAGTAACAACCACAGTAATAAATACAATAACAACCACAGTAACAACTACAGTAATAAATACAATAATAACTACAGTAACAACTACAGTAATAAACACAATAATAACTACAGTAACAACTACAGTAATAAATACAATAATAACTACAGTAACAACTACAGTAATAAATACAATAATAACTACAGTAACAACTACAGTAATAAATACAATAATAACTACAGTAACAACTACAGTAATAAACACAATAATAACTACAGTAACAACCACAGTAATAAACACAATAATAACTACAGTAACAACTACAGTAATAAACACAATAATAACTACAGTAACAACCACAGTAATAAACACAATAATAACTGCAGAAACAACCACAGTAATAAACACAGTAATAACTACAGTAACAACCACAGTAATAAACACAATAATAACTACAGTAACAACTACAGTAATAAATACAATAATAACTACAGTAACAACTACAGTAATAAACACAATAATAACCACAGTAACAACCACAGTAATAAACACACTAATAACTACAGTAACAACCACAGTAATAAACACAGTAATAACTACAGTAACAACCACAGTAATAAACACAATAATAACTACAGTAACAACTACAGTAATAAATACAATAATAACTACAGTAACAACTACAGTAATAAACACAATAATAACCACAGTAACAACCACAGTAATAAATACAATAATAACTACAGTAACAACTACAGTAATAAATACAATAATAACTACAGTAACAACTACAGTAATAAACACAATAATAACTACAGTAACAACCACAGTAATAAACACAATAATAACTACAGTAACAACTACAGTAATAAACACAATAATAACTACAGAAACAACTACAGTAATAAACACACTAATAACTACAGAAACAACTACAGTAATGAATACACTAATAACTACAGAAACAACTACAGTAATAAACACACTAATAACTATAGTAACAACCACAGTAATAAACACAATAATAACTACAGTAACAACCACAGTAATAAACACACTAATAACTACAGTAACAACCACAGTAATAACTATAGAAATAAATACAATAATAACTACAGTAACAACTACAGTAATAAACACACTAATAACTACAGTAACAACCACAGTAATAACTATAGAAATAAATACAATAATAACTACAGCCTATTTCTCTGGTCTGCTTTTCATGACAGCTGACCAAGTGCCTTATTTTTTATTTTTGTTAAACTTTTATGAAGATTCAAACGTGTTATAGATTTGACGTGGTACCGTACATGGATTATTTATACATATTTTTTTAAATACATTTGATATTTAAATTCTGAGAGTATTTAAAAAATGGATTATGTTGCAAAACGTACAGCATTCCTACTGGACCATACTGTAACAGAGACAAGAAAACACGCTCTCTGGTCAGCTGTCAATGTGCTGGTCCTCCTCACACTAACTAACTCCTACAAGAGCTTTATGCACTGTCTAATCTCCTACCCTCTCCTCTCCTCAGCGCTCGGAAGCGGCCTATCCCGTACTACCGCCCCAGCCCTTCCTCCTCCAGTTCCATGTCAAGCCCCTCCCATTCAGGGAGGAGTCGCAGCCGCAGCTACAGCTGCAGTCACAGCCGCACCAGGAGCCACAGCCGCTCACGCAGCCCCAGGAGCCACAGCCGCTCACGCAGCCCCAGGAGCCACAGCAACTACAGTCGCAGCAGCTATGAAAGCCCCGGCTTCTGATGAGAGAGAGACAGAGAGAGGGAGAGTTGGGGGGGGGGGGGGGGGGAGATAGATGGGGGAGAACAGCAGGAGAGATTGAGGGAGAGAGAGGGGGAGGGAGATAAATCATGTTATGCGTCCCTGATTGGTCCAAACACAGGGTCAGACCTTCTCTGTTTTTTATACCATCCTCAGTCTCCATCTCTGTATACCAGCATTAACCAGAGCCTGGATCTGAAATATCGATTTGTCTTCACACAGGCACTTATTTAAAATAACATTTTTCAGATCATGCTTTTAGAAAATAATTGATAAAGAACAATTCTGTAAGCACTTTCTCCATATGTTTCTGCATAGCAAAAGTAAACCCCCCCAAAAAAATGTTTGTCAAAGAAGATGAAAAGAAGAGATACAAGTGAAAGAAAGAAATCAAATCAAATCAAACAGCACTGGGCAATTCTTCCTCCAATGTCATTACGTAATTTCCCCAAAGACACTTATGCTTAGGAACCAGAGAGATCAAAACAGATGCGATAAAGAACAAAAGAAAAGATGGCTGACGATTTAGCATGCAGAAGGGAACTGATATATCAGGATGTATAGATGATTCTAAACTGTAAGTTCTGGCTTGTAAACTATGCACTGTATATTCTATGTGATTTTTTTTGGAAGAGGCTTGTTATTTGATGGTGACTTCGCATGATGATGAAACAGAAAGGAGGAAGACTGCTGCTTGTACCAGAGAGCTGCCTGCCACTACAGGACTACAGGTCCCAGGGTGCATCAGTCCCTGCCCCTGCCATTACAGGACTACAGGTCCCAGGATGCATCTGTCCCTGCCCCTGCCACTACAGGACTACAGGTCCCAGGGTGCATCTGTCCCTGCCCCTGCCACTACATGACTACAGGTCCCAGGGTGCATCAGTCCCTGCCCCTGCCACTACAGGACTACAGGTCCCAGGGTGCATTTGTCCCTGCCCCTGCCTTTACAGGACTACAGGTCCCAGGGTGCATCTGCCTCTGCTCCTTCCACTACAGGACTACAGGTCCCAGGGTGCATCTGTCCCTGCCCCTGCCACTACAGGACTACAGGTCCCAGAGTGCATCTGTCCCTGCCCCTGCCATTACAGTACTACAGGTCCCAGGGTGCATCTGCCCCTGCCACTACAGGACTACAGGTCCCAGAGTGCATCTGTCCCTGCCCCTGCCATTACAGGACTACAGGTCCCAGGGTGCATCTGTCCCTGCCCCTGCCATTACAGGACTACAGGTCCCAGGGTGGATCTGCCCCTGCCACTACAGTACTACAGGTCCCAGGGTGCATCTGTCCCTGCCCCTCCCAATACAGTACTACAGGTCCCAGGGTGCATCTGTCCCTGCCACTACAGTACTACAGGTCCCAGTGTGCATCTGTCCCTGCCCCTCCCAATACAGTACTACAGGTCCCAGGGTGCATCTGTCCCTGCCCCCTATTCTGACTTGGGGCACATTCAGATAGAAGTATGCTATGTAGAACAAACATGGATCTCTGAGATGTAGAATAAGGAATCACGTCGGCCCTATTTGTGGTATTTCTATCTGATACGATCGAGAACATTTTGGTACCGAACATGGCCCTGACATTCCTGACCTGGAATCACACACAGAGGAAGAAAAAAAAACAAGGGACAGATGTTTGATGTTATCATGTACTTTTTCCTCACTTCCTTATTCCACTATTTATTATGTCCAGACCTCTTGCTCAATGACCAGTGACGTGAGGTCGCTCTGTAAAGATGCTCTTTCTAAAGATATTTTCTGCAAAAGCATCCATGCGATCATGTGGGTCTATCTTTTATCCACAGCTATTTGTTCAGTTATTTATTCCAATTATTTATCTATTTCTTATGTTATTTATTTATTCATTTGATTATTTATTTGTTTTTTTTTGTCTCATCGAATGTTTTTTTTTAAAACAATTTGAAGAACCGTGTTGTTGAGATCTTAATATTTAATGGGAGATAGAATTGCTGCATATGTTCTCATCTATGAACATACAGAACGTCAATTGATGTTTTAACCCAAATCCTTTTTTTTTTTTGTCATGAAACCTTCTGCTTCCTTTAATAGCTTGTTGCTATGGGGACCGGGTTTTCAATCCCTTACCTGATTGATGTATAATGCTCTTACACAGGGTTACTTAGAGGGACTGTTACCTGACTGTCTGTCTCCTGGTGCAGGGGGTGCCTAGTTACAGTCTTAGAGGGACTGTTACCTGTCTGTCTGTCTCCTGGTGCAGGGGGTGCCTAGTTACAGTCTTAGAGGGACTGTTACCTGTCTGTCTGTCTCCTGGTGCAGGGGATGCCTAGTTACAGTCTTAGAGGGACTGTTACCTGTCTGTCTGTCTCCTGGTGCAGGGGATGCCTAGTTACAGTCTTAGAGGGGCTGCTACCTGTCTGTCTGTCTCCTGGTACAGGGGATGCCTAGTTACAGTCTTAGAGTGGCTGTTACCTGTCTGTCTGTCTCCTGGTGCAGGGGATGCCTAGTTACAGTCTTAGAGGGACTGTTACCTGTCTGTCTGTCTCCTGGTGCAGGGGACGCCTAGTTACAGTCTTAGGGGGACTGTTACCTGTCTGTCTGTCTCCTGGTGCAGGGCTCCAAAGCTCCACTTCTACCAACTCCTACTGTCAAACTCATAAACCAGTCCTGGATTGGCTCTCTGCAGACAAAGGTGTGTTGATTGGGCGAGTTTGTGGTCGGTGTTACCAATCACATTGCCCCTGCTGTATAAGGCTGATCTATCCCCTACACCCTGCTTTTAACCAGAGGTGTCCTGGTAACTGGCTCTGACCTGACATGAGGTCAAAGACAGAGGGTCTGCTTGTTTTACAAGCCAGTGGGTCACCTAAACTATGTATGCGGCAAATGCCCCAGCTAGCAAAACGCTGGCACCCAGACACAGGTAGTCCCACTAGATGCCCAACATGTTCCCTGTCTCTGTGCTGATAGGTCCCCAGCTAGCACATAACGTTCTGAAAACCATATGTTTCTTAGAGCTTGGTTAGAGAGTGAACGTCCTATGTTTATTTAGCATACAACTGTCCCATAACATTTACTTCAGTTTTATAACATTCTTCTGTGGGAATTTCAGTACTTCAGCAAAAAATGTTGTCTACAGGTTTCTTCACGGTTCTATTGAAAGTTATGTTCTCAGAACGTTCAGAGATAACGTTCTTCTGTGGGAATTTCAGTACTTCAGCAAAAAATGTTGTCTACAGGTTTCTTCGCGGTTCTATTGAAAGTTATGTTCTCAGAACGTTCAGAGATAACGTTCTTCTGAGGGAATTTCAGTACTTCAGCGTAACGTTTTCTACCGGTTTCTTCATGGTTCTGTTTAAAGTCACGTTCACAGAACGTTCAGAGAACGTTAAGAAATAACTAGGGTCTGTTTGTAAAGACTAAAATGAACAGCTTTGCTTGAGGGTTTCTTTTTAACATGGCATGCTAGCTCCATCTTGGTGGAGCTGTGGACTATTTCCATGGATAGAGAACAGAAGATCATAGGTTTGAATCTCAAATGCCACAATAAAAAAGGAATGTGTTTGCATGATTAATGCCCAGAAAAATAAATGTCCATCTGTGCTGGGAGTTCATAACAGTTAACCCAAACTAAACTAGCAGTGTTATTAAAAGTCTTATTGAAAATATGTTCTCAGAACGTTATTTAATTACCTTAAAAATATCCTTGAATTTCCGTTCTCAGAATGTTAATAAAAAAAACTCCCAGGCTGGCTTTCAGGGGAACCTTGCAACCTAAATATTAACGTGCCCAGAACAGGCTAAGTTTTCACTTCTATTCTCAGAAAGTAATACAAAACGTTTTTTTTGTTTTTAACCGTCAGGAATCTTAACTACTTAAAACGTACGTTCCCACAGCTTCCAAGGAACCAAATGTGCTAGCTGGGACAGCTGCTGGTGATGATGCAACCAGAGACCCTGTCTTCCTTCCCATTTGTCAAGCCTCCCGTCACTCATGCAGTGTTACTTTCATAATCTAAACATGTTTCGTTATTAAGAGTACAATGCTAAACCTTTGAATTGTATAAAAGTCACTTAGTTGTAGTTTACCAGTTATTATATACAGGACAATAAATATAAACCAATGGAAAATGAGCTACTTGTGTTGTCGTCTTTAGATCGCTACTCTTTTTTGACATGAAAAAAACAAAAACACATTGGAACTCTACATACTATTCACACCCGAGTCATAAAGTAATACGTCCATGTGCTATGTGTATGTGCCACCTGCAGAGGGTGCTAGTGTTAACTATTTTCTTTATTTCTTAATGATACGTCTGGAAGCATCTAGACTGGATGGACTGGGATATTCTGTAACCTGGTGTACTTTTCCAGCTCCTCAAAGAACTGCCTGTTTTATTTTTCCTCCCAAGTCCATGAACTCAACCTACAGTATGTTACGGTAACCGGTGAATATATGATGAATGCAGCATAGTACATAGTATATAGACTTACTTTTTTTTCTTCTCTATTGTGTTATTGACTACGCTTGTTTATTCCATGTGTAACTCTGTGTTGTTGTATGTGTCGAACTGCTATGCTTTATCTTGGCCAGGTCTCAGTTGTAAATGAGAACTTGTTCTCAACTAGCTTACCTGGTTAAATAAAGGTGAAATATATATATATATTTTTTTAAATAGCTTCCAAAAAAATATCAGACACTCCTTTTTAATTTTAATTTTATTTTACCTTTATTTAACCAGGTAAACAAGTTGAGAACAAGTTCTCCATTTACAACTGCAACCTGGCCAAGATTAAGCAAAGCAGGGCAACAGAAACAACAACACAGAGTTACACATGGAATAAACAAGCGTACAGTCAATAACACAATAGAGAAAAAAAGAAAGTCTATATACAGTGTGTGTAAATGGAATTAGGAGGTGAGGCAATACATAGGCCATAGTAGCAAAGTAATTACAATTTAGCAGATTAACACTGGAGTGATAGATGAGCAGATGATGGTGTGTAAGTAGTGATACTGGTGTGCAAAAGAGCAGAAATGTAAATAAAAACAATATGGGGGATGAGGTAGGTAGATTAGGTTTACAGATGGACTATTTACCGGTGGACTATGTACAGCTGCAGCGATCAGTTAGTTGCTCAGATAGCTGATGTTTAAAGTTAGTGAGGGAAATGTAAGTCTCCAGTTTAGGTGATTTTTGCAATTCGTTCCAGTCACTGGCACCAGAGAACTGGAAGGAAAGGCGGCCAAAGGAGGTGTTGGCTTTGGGGATGACCCGTGAGATATACCTGCTGGAGCACGTGCTACAGGTGGTTGTTGCCATCGTGACCAGTGAACTGAGATAAGGCAGAGCTTTACCTAGCATAGACTTATAAATGACCTGGAGCCAGTGGGTCTGGCGACGAATATGTAGCGAGGGCCACCCGACTAGAGCATACAGGTCGCAGTGATGGGTGGTGTAAGGCGCTTTGGTAACAAAACGGATGGCACTGTGATAGACTACATCCAATTTGCTGAGTAGAGTTTTGGAAGCTATTTTGTAGATGACATTGCCGAAGTCGAGAATTGGTAGGATAGTCAGTTTTACTAGGGTAAGTTTGGCGGCGTGAGTGAAGTAGGCTTTGTTGCGAAATAGATAAATCTAAGGCTGGTGAATTTATGAAAAGGCCTCACCCCAAGTCTGCCCTAATCCCAGCCCTAAGCCTAACAATAGCACAACCCTAACCTCATCCACAACCACAACACTGACCCTAACCCTCAACCACAACCTCAAACCCTAGCCACATCCACAACACTAACCCTAACCCTCAACCACAACACTACCCCTAGCCTCATCACAACCACAACACTAACCCTAACCCTCAACCACAACCACAAACCTAACCCTAACCCCCAACCACAACACTAACCCTAGTCTCATCCACAACCACAACACTAACCCTAACCCTCAACCACAACCACAAGCCTAACCCTAACCCTCAACCACAACACTAACCCTAGCCCTCAACCACAACCTTAGAACTAGCCCTAGCCTCAACCACAACCACAACCTTAACACTAACCCTAGCCTCAACCACAACCTTAACACTAACCCTACCCCTAGCCTCAACCTCAACCTTAATGATAACCCTACCCCTAGCCTCAACCACAACCTCAACCACAACCTTAACACTAGCCCTATCCCAAGCCTCAACCAGAAACTTAACACTAGCCCTACCCCTAGCCTCAACCTCAACCACAAACTTAACACTAGCCCTACCACTAGCCTCAACCACAACCTTAACACTAACCCTATCCCTATCCTCAACCACAACCTTAACACTAACCCTATCCCTATCCTCAACCTTAACACTAACCCTAACCCTATCCCTATCCTCAACCACAACCTTAACACTAACCCTATCCTCAACCACAACCTTAACACTAACCCTATCCCTATCCTCAACCTTAACACTAACCCTATCCCTATCCACAACCACAACCTTAACACTAACCCTAACCCTATCCCTATCCTCAACCACAACCTTAACACTAACCCTATCTCTATCCTCAACCACAACCTTAACACTAACCCTATCCCTATCCTCAACCTTAACACTAACCCTAACCCTATCCCTATCCTCAACCACAACCTTAACACTAACCCTATCCCTATCCTCAACCACAACCTTAACACTAACCCTATCCCTATCCACAACCACAACCTTAACACTAACCCTAACCCTATCCCTATCCTCAACCACAACCTTAACACTAACCCTATCCCTATCCTCAACCACAACCTTAACACTAACCCTATCCCTATCCTCAACCACAACCTTAACACTAACCCTACCCCCAGCCTCTTTACTATTGAGATATACAACAATATACAATAGGCCTAGCGTCGTCCGGGTTTAGAATACTGACTGCCATCCACAGAGTAAATGTGATAGAATACTGACTGCCATCCACAGAGTTAATGTGATAGAATACTGACTGCCATCCACAGAGTTAATGTGATAGAATACTGACTGCCATCCACAGAGTTAATGTGATAGAATACTGACTGCCATCCAGTAGAGTTAATGTGATAGAATACTGACTGCCATCCACAGAGTTAATGTGATAGAATACTGACTGTCATCCACAGACTTAATGTGATAGAATACTGACTGCCATCCACAGAGTTAATGTGATAGAATACTGACTGCCATCCACAGAGTTAATGTGATAGAATACTGACTGCCATCCACAGAGTTAATGTGATAGAATACCGACTGCCATCCACAGAGTTAATGTGATAGAATACTGACTGCCATCCAGTAGAGTTAATGTGATAGAACATCCAGTGTTGCTCGTTGGAAGAGACACAGGACACTATTGTGTTTCAACAACACCCTCAGACAAGATGGAGAAACTGTCATGTGCGTGACAATGCCAACGACCTATCCCAACCCTGGGTCCTTCATTACTTCATAGGGCATGTAGATCTGCAGTATACAGTATATTAATGTACATCAGTCAGGGTTTTAGATCAGGTCATAGCACTAATTCTGTTGCATCCCGAGTTATAAATGATATGGTTAACTGTATGGATAAAAGGCATCGTTTTGTTGCCCTCTTCATTGACCTGTCAAAGGCTTTCGATACTGTTTTTCACTCACTGCTAATTTAGAGGCTTTCCTCAATTGGCCTTGACCAGGCTGCATGTAACTGGTTTAAACATGACTTGACAGATAGAACTCAACGTGTAGCTACTGATGGTGTTAAATCAGGTTTCCTGGATATTATGAAAGGTGTCCCGCAAGGGTCGATTCTGGGTCCTGTACTTTTTACTTTTTACATAAACAATATCGACTTGTCCGTAAAATATTGTAACCTGCACTTGTATGACGACGATGCTGTTGTGTATGCTATTGCCTCCACGGTTGACCAGGCTCTATCTGAACTACAGTCTGAATTCATTGTATTACAGAAAAACTTTATTGACTTGAAGTCCGTTTTGAATGCAGATAAAACTAAGAACATTTTGTCCAATAGAGTGCATAAAAATAACTCTTATGATTTAAGCATACAGTGACTTCTGAAAGTACTCAGATCACTTGACTTTTTCCACATTTTGTTACGTTACAGCCTTATTATAAAATGTATTAAATTATTTTTCCCCTCATCAATCTACACCCAATAAAGACAAAGACATAAAAATTTGTGCAAATTTATTAAAAAAATGGAAACACATTTACGTAACTATTCGGATCCTTTACTCAGTACTTTGTTGAAACACCTTTGGCAGCGATTACAGCCTCGAGTCTTCTTGGGTATGACGCTACAAGCTTGGCACACCTGTATTTGTGGAATTTCTCCCATTCTTCTCTGCAGATCCTCTCAAGCTCTGTCAGTTTGGATGGGGAGTGTCACTGCACAGCATTTTTCGGGTCTCTCCAGATATGTTCGATCGGGTTCAAGTCCGGGCTCTGGCTGGGCCACTCAAGGACATTCAGAAATGTGTCCCGAAGCCACTCCTGCGCATTGTCTTGGCTAACTTTAGACATTTGAGTTTCCACACCCTGTTTCAGGAAATTCCTTTGGTCTCTACTGAGTAAATCAGAGTTTAGTGTTCTTGCACCTTATTTGTGACAAAATCCTTAAAACATGACATTTTATGTTTTGGTAGAAAGCTGATAGAGATGTTTAATGACAGTTTTTTTTCTTTCTGCTTGCGTTTTGGATTTTAATTTGCATGTGTGTATTTTCTGTAATTCAGGGTTCATCTGTAAAAGAGACCTTGGTCTCAGTATGAGTCCATGATAAAATATAAGTTAAATAAATAAATATTCTGCCAAGCTGATACACATGTGAGGACCACAGTAATCTGTAACCTGGAGAACAGATTTTAGACACAGGCAGTGGAGAGATACCGAGGATAATCTGATATTTTATGAATTTACCGTAATATAGGTTGAGCACTGCCAAAACTGTCCTTCTTCCAGATTTTTTTGTTGTTGTATTTGCCGGTGGAATAAAAATGCTTTAAATCACAGTTAGAAAAATATTTAAGATGAATAACATTAATATTCACTTAAGAGTAATTAACACAATGCTTAGCATATTTCTGTATTTCCCCTTACTGTTATTCACATGATTTGAAGCTTTATATTTGTGACACTCATTAGTGTCACGGGATTTAGTCACTAGACACTATGCTGTATTTTAAACTCATATCTGATGATCGGGATTGACGCCAGACTGGAGGTCCAAGGACCAAGGACACTGATTGTTGTTGTGTTCTGTGGAACTGTCACGATCGTCGTAAGGAGCAGACCAAAATGCAGCGTGGTATGTGTCCATGATGATTTTTTAATTAAAGAAAGCACTGAACACTGAATACAAACTATACAAAACAATAAACAAATAATGACCGTGACGCTATAATGAGAACTGTGCTGACACAAGCAACTAACATAGACAATCACCCACCAACAAACAGTGAAACCCAGGCTACCTAAGTATGATTCTCAATCAGAGACAACTAATGACACCTGCCTCTGATTGAGAACCATACTAGGCCGAAACATAGAAATCCCCAAATCATAGAAAAACAAACAGACTGACCAACCCAACTCACGCCCTGACCATACTAACTAAATACAAAACAAAGGAAATAAAGGTCAGAACGTGACAGCCCCCCCCCCCCCCCCCCAAAGGTGCGGACTCCGGCCGCAAAACCTGAACCTATAGGGGAGGGTCTGGGTGGGCATCTGTCCGCGGTGGCGGCTCTGGCGCGGGACCCCACTTCAACAGTCTTTCTCCGCCTCATTGTCCGCCTCCGTGGCATCCTAAACACGGCGACCCTCGCCGCCGACCTCGGACTGGTGACCCTAGAAATGGGTCCCGAATGGACGGGAGATTCCGGCAGCGCCGGGGTGAAGGACGACTCCGGCAGCGCCGGACAGGCGGGAGATTCCGGCAGCGCCGGGGTGAAGGATGACTCCGGCAACGCCGGACAGGCGGGAGGCTCCGGCGCCTCTGGACTGAGGGGCTCTGGCACCTCTGGACTGAGGGGCGGAAGCTCTGGCAGCGCTGGACGGAGGAGCTCTGTAGGGATGAGATGGAGAGACAGCCTGGTGCGGGGGGCTGCGACCGGAGGGCTGGTGCGTGGAGGTGGTACTGGATAGACCGGACCGTGCAGGAGCACTGGAGCTCTTGAACACCGAGCCTGCCCAACCTTACCTGGTTGAATGCTCCCGGTCGCCCTGCCAGTGCGGCGAGGTGGAACAGCCCGCACTGGGCTGTGCTGGCGAACCAGGGACACCATGCGTAAAGCTGGTGCCATGCACGCTGGCCCAAGGAGACGCACTGGAGACCAGATGCGTAGAGCCGGCTTCATGTCACCTAGCTCGATGCCCACTCTAGCCCGGCCGATGCGAGGAGCTGGTATGTACCGCACCGGGCTATGCACCAGCACTGGGGACACCGTGCGCTCCACAGCATAACACAGTGCCTGCCCGGTCTCTCTCGCCCTCCGGTAAGCACAGGAAGTTGGCGCAGGTCTCCTACCTGGCTTCGCCACACTTACTGTGTGCCCCCCCCAATACATTTTTAGGGCTGACTCTCGGGCTTCCATCCACACCGCCGTGCTGCCTCCTCATACCAGCGCCTCTCCGCCTTCGCTGCCTCCAGCTCTTCTTTGGGGCGGCGATATTCTCCTGGCTGTGCCCAGGGTCCTTTACCGTCCAACTCGGCCTCCCATGTCCATTCCTCCTTGCGCTGCTCCTGCTGCTGCTGCCTGTCACCATGCCGCTTGGTCCTTGGTATTGGGTGAATCTGTCACGATCGTCGTAAGGAGCAGGCCAAAATGCAGCGTGGTATGTGTTCATGATGATTTTTTAATTAAAGAAAGCACTGAACACTGAATACAAACTATACCGTGACGCTATAATGAGAACTGTGCTGACACAAGCAACTAACATAGACAATCACCCACCAACAAACAGTGAAACCCAGGCTACCTAAGTATGATTCTCAATCAGAGACAACTAATGACATCTGCCTCTGATTGAGAACCATACTAGGCCGAAACATAGAAATCCCAAAATCATAGAAAAACAAACATAGACTGCCCACCCCAACTCACGCCCTGACCATACTAAATAACGACTAAACAAAGGAAATAAAGGTCAGAACGTGACAGGAACACTGTGCCATTCTCTAGCTGATGACAACATTGTTTTGACTTCCTGGTTCTGTGGAATGAGGATATAAGGGCCTTCTCGGCAAAGGCCAAGTTAGACATTTTCTCTTTTGTGCGAAAGGTCTCCCTGTTGGTACTTGTAATTAAAATGAAATTGTTTGTTATTGACTATATCCACAAAAGCTTTTCTCTTTTTTTTCTCTCTTTTTTCTCTTTTCTCTTTTCTCTTTTGTTCACCTGAAAACTCCCTTTAGGAGTTAGAGAGGAGTTAGAGAGGAGTAAGAGAGGAGACAGAGCGGAGTTAGAGAGGAAAAAGAGAGCAGTTAGAGAGCAGTTAGAGAGGAGTTAGGAGTTAGAGAGGAGTTAGAGAGGAGTTAGAGAGGAGACAGAGAGGAGTTAGGAGTTAGAGAGGAGTTAGAGAGGAGTTAGAGAGGAGACAGAGATTAGTCGGAGAGGAGTTAGAGAGGAGTTAGAGAAGAGTTAGGGAGGAGACAGAGATTAGTCAGAGAGGAGTTAGAGAGGAGTTAGAGAGGAGTTAGGGAGTAGTTATTAGTTAGAGAGGAGTTAGAGAGGAGACAGAGATTAGTCAGAGAGGAGTTAGAGAGGAGACGGATATTAGTCAGAGAGGAGTTAGAGAGGAGTTAGAGAGGAGACGGATATTAGTCAGAGAGGAGTTAGAGAGGAGACGGATATTAGTCAGAGAGGAGTTAGAGAGGAGTTAGGGGGGAGTTATTAGTTAGAGAGGAGTTAGAGAGGAGACAGAGATTAGTCAGAGAGGAGTTAGAGAGGAGACGGATATTAGTCAGAGAGGAGTTAGAGAGGAGTTAGAGAGGAGACAGAGAGGAGTTAGAGAGGAGACAGAGAGGAGGCAGAGGGGAGTTAGAGGAGACAGAGAGGAGACAGACAGGAGGCAGAGAGGAGTTAGAGGTGATAGAAAGGAGTTAGAGAGGAGTTAGAGAGGAGACAGAGATTAGTCAGAGAGGAGACAGAGAGGAGTTAGAGAGGAGTTAGAGAGGAGACAGAGATTAGTCAGAGAGGAGACAGAGAGGAGTTGGAGAGGAAACAGAGAGGGGGCAGAGAGGAGTTAGAGAGGAAACAGAGAGGAGACAGAGAGGAGGCAGAGAGGAGTTAGAGGGGAGTTAGAGAGGAAACAGAGAGGGTACAGAGAGGAGTTAGAGGGGAGTTAGAGAGGAGTTTGAGAGGAGTTAGGAGTTAGAGAGGAGACAGAGAGGGGGCAGAGAGGAGTTATGAGTTAGAGAGGAGACAGAGAGGAGTTAGAGAGGAGACTGAGAGGGGGCAGAGAGTAGTTAGGAGTTAGAGAGGAGACAGAGAGGAGTTAGAGAGGAGACAGAGAGGAGTTAGAGAGGAATCAGAGAGGAGACAGAGAGGAGTTAGAGAGGAATCAGAGAGGAGACAGAGAGGAGTTAGAGAGGAATCAGAGAGGAGACATAGATTAGACAGAGAGGAGATATACAGTTGAAGTCGGACGTTTACATACACCTCAGCCAAATACATTTAAACTCAGTTTTTCCACAATTCCTGACATTTAATCCAAGTAAAAATTCTCTATTTTAGGTCAATTAGGATCACCACTCTATTTTAAGAATGTGAAATGTTAGAATAATTGTAGAGATAGGGGCCACAGTGTCTTCTGAACCCTCCTGTATCAGCCTCCAGTATTTATGCTGCAGTAGCTTATGTGTCGGGGGGCTAGGGTCAGTTTGTTAAATCTGGAGTACTTCTCCTGTCTTATCTGGTGTCCTGTGTGAATTTAAGTATGCTCTCTCTAATTCTCTCTTTCTTTCTCTCTCTCTCTCTCTCTCTCTCGAGGACCTGAGCCCTAGTGTCATGCCTCACGACTACCTGGCATGATGACTCCTTGCTGTCCCCAGTCCACCTGGCCGTGCTGCTGTTCCAGTTTCAACTGTTCTGCCTGCGGCTATGGAACCCTGACCTGTTCACCGGACGTGCTACCTGTCCCAGACCTGCTGTTTTCAACGCTCTAGAGACAGCAGGAGCGGTAGAGATACTCCTAATGATCGGCTATGAAAAGCCAACTGACATTTACTCCTGAGGTGCTGATATTATTTGACCATGCTGGTCATTTATGAACATTTGAACATCTTGGGCATGTTCTGTTATAATCTCCACCCGGCACAGCCAGATGAGGTTGGTAGGTAGGTTTCTTACTAGGTTTTGGCCATTCTAGTTTGTCTTAGCCACCATGCTTCTACACCTGCATTGCTTGCTGTTTGGGGTTTTAGGCTGGGTTTCTGTACAGCACTTTGAGATATCAGCTGGTGTAAGAATGTATATATACATTTGATTTGATTTGATAATTATTTATTTCAGCTTGTATTTCTTTCATCACATTCCCAGTGGATCAGAAGATTACATACACTCAATTAGTATTTGGTTGCATTGCTGTTAAATTGTTTAACTTGGGTCAAATGTTTTGGGTAGCCTTTCACAAGGTTCCCACAATAAGTTTGGTGAATTTTGTCCCATTCCTTCTGACAGAGCTGGTGTAACTGAGTCAGGTTTGTAGGCCTCCTTGCTCGCACACACTTGTTCAGTTCTGCCCACACATTTTCTATTGGATTGAGGTCAGGGCTTTGTGATGGTCACTCTGATAACCTTGACTTTGTCGTACTTTTTGCCACAACATTGGAAGAATGCTTGGGGTCATTGTCCATTTGGAAGACCCATTTGCGACCAAGCTTTAACTTCCTGACTGATGTCTTGAGACGTTACTTCAATATATCCACATAATTTTCCATCCTTATGATGCCATCTATTTTGTGAAGTGCACCAGTCCTTCCTGCAGCAAAGCACCCCCACAACATGATGCTGCCACCCCTGTACTTCACGGTTGGGATGGTGTTCTTTGGCTTGCAAACCTCCCCCTTTTTCCTCCAAACATAACGATGGTTATTATGGCCAAACAGTTCTATTTTTGTTTCATCAAACCAGAGGGCATTTCTCAAAATACGATCTTTGTCCCCATGTGCAGTTGCAAACCGAAGTCTGGCATTTTTGAAGGTAGGCCTTGAAATAAATCCACAGGTACACCTCCAATTGACTCAAATTATGTCAATTAGCCTATCAGAAGCTCCTAAAGCCATGACATAATTTTCTGGAATTTTCCAAGCGGTTTAAAGGCACAGTCAACTTAGTGTATTTTAACTTCTGACCCACTAGAATTGTGATACAGTGAATTATAGATGGAATAATGTGTATGTAAACAATTATACAATTTTTTACTTGTGTCTTGCACAAAGTAGATATCCTAACCGACTTGCCAAAACTATAGTTTGTTAACAGGATTTTTTGTAGTGGTTGAAAAATTAGTTTTAATGACTCCAGCCTAAGTGTATGTAAACTTCCGACTTCAACTGTATGTTCTACATGACATTGTCAGCGTCAACACCTGTCTAACCAAGGTCTCGTTCCATTCCTCCATGTCAGGACTATCTCCTACACCAAACAACTCCAACATAACATGTATTGTATGCAAGCATGGGTGTGGGTGTGGGTGTCTGTTGTGTTATGCTTGTTTGAGCTCCTAGGATTCCAGTGTGCGTTCTTAATGTATAGCTGCTAATTACACATAAGTGGCTGGCTTGTCACATAACGTACTGTTCTCTACCAGCCTGTGTGTTAGCAACGGTATATTTACATCTCCCCGCTATGCTTGTAGACCTGCTGAGCAGGGCTGTCTGCTTTACAGCAGACTCTCAGATTCCTCTAGCCCTGTGTCATGGCTATGGTGAGCTTGGAGTGGGGATTACAATTGGCAGGACAGGGAGGGAGGGAGGGAGGGAGGGAGGGAGGGAGGGAGGGAGGGAGGGAGGGGGTGAAACAAAGTGCTGGGCAGCACTTGGTCGATGGGAGGTCCTTGGATTTAGATTCCATTCTAGTGCTACATCTGCCATGAATAGACATTCTAGTACCTTCTATAAATATCTGGCTGAGGGAGGTGTGTGGGGGGGACAGGGCGGAGGGGTTGAGAAGGGAGGGCCAGTGACAGTGTTGACGAGAGGTGGGCGGTTGCTGTGTGCATAAAAGCCTTCGGCCGAGGAGCACTTTCATTGGAAGTTTGAGAGAGACCAACCAAAGTCATCTACAGCCAGTCAGCCAGTCAGACAGTCAGACAGCCAGTCAGCCAGTCAGCCAGTCAGCCAGTCAGACAGCCAGTCAGTCAGCCAGTCAGCCAGTCAGCCAGTCAGTCAGTCAGCCAGTCAGACAGTCAGACAGCCAGTCAGCCAGTCAGCCAGTCAGCCAGTCAGACAGCCAGTCAGCCAGTCAGCCAGTCAGCCAGTCAGCCAGTCAGTCAGTCAGCCAGTCAGCCAGTCAGTCAGTCAGTCAGTCAGCCAGTCAGCCAGTCAGCCAGTCAGCCAGTCAGCCAGTCAGCCAGTCAGACAGCCAGTCAGCCAGTCAGCCAGTCAGCCAGTCAGCCAGTCAGACAGCCAGTCAGCCAGTCAGCCAGTCAGCCAGTCAGCCAGTCAGCCAGTCAGTCAGCCAGTCAGCCAGTCAGCCAGTCAGCCAGTCAGCCAGTCAGCCAGTCAGCCAGCCAGTCAGCCAGCCCACAGCTCTTCTACTGGTACAGTACTACTCCTCTTCCTCCAGCAACCATGACAGAGAGACATATCCCCTTCAGCCTGCTCCGCACCCCCAGCTGGGACCCCTTCCGTGACTGTTACCAGGGCAGCCGGCTCTTTGACCAGGCCTTCGGCATGCCGGCCCTCCCTGAGGAGTTCCCCACCTTCCCCAGCACCCACTGGCCCGGCTACATTCGCCCATCTGTCCTTAGCCCTGACATGTCCACTGCTGGATTCATACCCTCCATGATGCCCCAGAGCCCTGTGATGTCCCCCCTGCATAGTGCCATGATGCAGGCTGCCATGATGCCCCAGGCCGCGGTGATTCCCCAGGCCCCCATGATGGCTCAGGCTGGGGCAGCATCGTACGCCCTTGCCCTCTCCCGCCAGCTCAGCTCTGGCATGTCTGAGATCAAGCAGACCCAGGAGACCTGGAAGGTCACTCTGGACGTCAACCACTTCTCCCCTGAGGAGCTGGTGATCAAGACCAAGGATGGTGTGGTGGAGATCACTGGTGAGTAGCTCATATCTGGAGATCTCTTTGTGTGTCTGTTTCTGGCTATGTCTCTGTCTGTCTCTGTCAGTCTGTCTCTGGCTCTAACTGTCTCTATTTGTCTCTGTCTCTGTCTCTGTCTGTCTCTTTCCCTATCTCTGTCTGTCTCTATCGCTGTCTGTCTCTATCTCTGTCTGTCTCTGTCTGTCTCTGTCTCTTTATCTGTCTGTCTCTATCGCTGTCTGTCTCTATCTCTGTCTGTCTCTGTCTGTCTCTGTGTCTGTCTCTTTATCTGTCTGTCTCTATCGCTGTCTGTCTCTATCTCTGTCTCTTTATCGGTCTGTCTCTGTCTGTCTCTGTCTGTCTCTATCTCTGTCTGTCTCTATCTCTGTCTGTCTCTGTCTGTCTCTGTCTCTGGCTTTCTCTGCTTCTGTCTCTATTGTCTCTCTATATCTGTCTATGTCGCTGTCTGTCTCTATCTCTGTCTGTCTCTATCTCTGTCTCTTTATCGGTCTGTCTCTGTC
Organism: Oncorhynchus mykiss; assembly: GCF_013265735.2. Classification (NCBI taxonomy): domain Eukaryota; kingdom Metazoa; phylum Chordata; class Actinopteri; order Salmoniformes; family Salmonidae; genus Oncorhynchus; species Oncorhynchus mykiss. The sequence continues at coordinate 7,468,955 of NC_048574.1, read as the reverse complement.
TGTCTCTGTCTGTCTCTATCTCTGTCTGTCTCTGTCTGTCTCTATATCTGTCTATGTCTCTGTCTGTCTCTGTCTGTCTCTGTCTGTCTCTGTCTCTGGCTTTCCCTGCTTCTGTCTCTCTTTGTCTCTCTATATCTGTCTATGTCGCTGTCTGTCTCTATCTCTGTCTGTCTCTATCTCTATATCTGTTTCTATCTCTGTCTCTGTAAGTCTGGCCTCGCCGTTAGTAAAAAACAAGATTCATTTGTTCCAGTAATAACACCCACCAGAGGCCGAAATAGTCTTGAAAACGTTTGACAGCGATGGAAGTCAAATGCCCTTCCAACTGGTTCATTCTGGCACCGGCCATGAAATCAGGACAATGGAGTGATAATTTTGGTGGCCACTGGCCAATGATGGTTACAATTGAAATCAGCTTTGCGGGTGATTTTAGTGCGTATTGATATTTTAACGAGAGAGAACCTTGTTTTAGTACGCTGGCCAACTCTCCATGCAACAGTCCCCATGTGTTTCAATGGGTATACACACGTAACTACCAAAATAAAGGAAACACCAACATCAAGTGTCTTAATAGGGTGGTGGTCTATTCTACAAGTGTCTGGAACTCTATTGGAGGGATGTGACACCATTCTTCAACAACAAATTCTATGATTTGGTGTTTTGTTGATGGTGGTGAAAAAACATTGTCTCATGCGCCGCTCCAGAATCTCCCGTAAAGTGTTTAATTGGGTTGAGATCTAGTGACTGACTGACTGACTCACACACACACACACACACACACACACACACACACACACACACACACACACACACACACACACACACACACATGCTCATTTGAGACCCCTCTTTCAAAGTTTTTATCGATGACCCAAAGCATGATGGGATGTTCATTTCCTAAACGCCTACTATGTCCCTCATTTACTCAAGTGTTTCCTTTATTTTGGCGGGTACATATATAAATTACCTGCATTTAATGATCGAGTCACATGAGACGTCACACTTACTAAACACTACCAAGTACACTTAGTGTTTCACTTGGCTTAGTACGTGAGGTGTTACTGTGTCACAGACGACAGTGAGGTGTTACTGTGTCACAGAGGACAGTGAGGTGTTACTGTGTCATAGATGGACAGTGAGGTGTTACTGTGTCATAGATGGACAGTGAGGTGTTACTGTGTCATAGATGGACAGTGAGGTGTTACTGTGTCACAGAGGACAGTGAGGTGTTACTGTGTCATACATGGACAGTGAGGTGTTACTGTGTCACAGAGGACAGTGAGGTGTTACTGTGTCACAGAGGACAGTGAGGTGTTACTGTGTCACAGAGGACAGTGAGGTGTTACTGTGTCATAGATGGACAGTGAGGTGTTACTGTGTCACAGAGGACAGTGAGGTGTTACTGTGTCATAGATGGACAGTGAGGTGTTACTGTGTCACAGAGGACAGTGAGGTGTTACTGTGTCATAGATGGACAGTGAGGTGTTACTGTGTCACAGAGGACAGTGAGGTGTTACTGTGTCACAGAGGACAGTGAGGTGTTACTGTGTCATAGATGGACAGTGAGGTGTTACTGTGTCATAGATGGACAGTGAGGTGTTACTGTGTCATAGATGGACAGTGAGGTGTTACTGTGTCATAGATGGACAGTGAGGTGTTACTGTGTCACAGAGGACAGTGAGGTGTTACTGTGTCATAGATGGACAGTGAGGTGTTACTGTGTCATAGATGGACAGTGAGGTGTTACTGTGTCATAGATGGACAGTGAGGTGTTACTGTGTCATAGATGGACAGTGAGGTGTTACTGTGTCATAGATGGACAGTGAGGTGTTACTGTGTCATAGATGGACAGTGAGGTGTTACTGTGTCATAGATGGACAGTGAGGTGTTACTGTGTCACAGAGGACAGTGAGGTGTTACTGTGTCATAGATGGACAGTGAGGTGTTACTGTGTCATAGATGGACAGTGAGGTGTTACTGTGTCATAGATGGACAGTGAGGTGTTACTGTGTCATAGATGGACAGTGAGGTGTTACTGTGTCATAGATGGACAGTGAGGTGTTACTGTGTCACAGAGGACAGTGAGGTGTTACTGTGTCATAGATGGACAGTGAGGTGTTACTGTGTCATAGATGGACAGTGAGGTGTTACTGTGTCATAGATGGACAGTGAGGTGTTACTGTGTCATAGATGGACAGTGAGGTGTTACTGTGTCACAGAGGACAGTGAGGTGTTACTGTGTCACAGAGGACAGTGAGGTGTTACTGTGTCATAGATGGACAGTGAGGTGTTACTGTGTCATAGATGGACAGTGAGGTGTTACTGTGTCATAGATGGACAGTGAGGTGTTACTGTGTCATAGATGGACAGTGAGGTGTTACTGTGTCATAGATGGACAGTGAGGTGTTACTGTGTCATAGATGGACAGTGAGGTGTTACTGTGTCATAGATGGACAGTGAGGTGTTACTGTGTCATAGATGGACAGTGAGGTGTTACTGTGTCATAGATGGACAGTGAGGTGTTACTGTGTCATAGATGGACAGTGAGGTGTTACTGTGTCATAGATGGACAGTGAGGTGTTACTGTGTCATAGATGGACAGTGAGGTGTTACTGTGTCATAGATGGACAGTGAGGTGTTACTGTGTCATAGATGGACAGTGAGGGTAATGGTGTACAAACTCTAGATTGGACTTCAAACAACACTTTTTCATCTTTACATTGAATATATTCCCTTACTTACTTTGTGGTTAGCTATGAACTCAAACTACTATTAATGCCCTGGGTTAAGGCCCTGGTTTAATGCCCTGGGTTAAGGCCCTGGTTAAAGGCCCCGGTAAAATGCTCTGGTTTAATGCCCTGGTTTAATGCCCTGGTTAAATGCCCTGGTTAAAGGCTCTGGTTTAATGCCCTGATTTAATGCCCTGGGTTAATTAAAGGCCCCGGTTAAATGCTCTGGTTTAATGCCCTGATTTAACGCCCTGGGTTAAGGCCCTGGTTAAAGGCCCTGGGTTAAGGCCCTGGGTTAAAGGCCCTGGTTTAATGCCCTGGTTTAATGCCCTGGGTTAATGCCCTGGTTTAATGCCCTGGTTAAATGCTCTGGGTTAAGGCCCTGGTTAAAGACCCTGGTTTAATGCCCTGGTTAAATGCTCTGGGTTAAGGCCCTGGTTAAAGGCCCTGGGTTAAGGCCCTGGGTTAAGGCCCTGGTTAAAGGCCCTGGGTTAAGGCCCTGGGTGAAGGCCCTGGGTTAAGGCCCTGGTTAAAGGCCCTGGTTAAAGGCCCTGGTTAAAGACCCTGGTTAAAGGCCCTGGTTAAAGGCCCTGGTTTAAGGCCCTGGTTTTAGGCCCTGGTTAAAGGCCCTGGTTTAAGGCCCTGGGTTTTAGGCCCTGGTTATTAAAGGTAATGTCACAGTCTCTCCCCAGTGTTGATGAATGCCTGTTTAAAGGTCCTTTCACACCCTCTCTCCTCGGTGTTGTGGTCCTGTGGGAAAGGGGGGACAGGTCCCTGTGGCACACTCCTTTCAGCAGCTCAGCTGTCATCATAACAAACAGATATGCTGTGAGGTAACAGGGCAGTATTTCAGGCCTGGCATGTAGGGAGCTGGTTTAAAAACCAGTCAAAAAAGTACGTCATTTTAGGCAACAAAATGGACAAAAAAGGGGCGGATCCTTAAGAGGTTGAGTTAGCGCCTCCGTGTAACGTGTAGCGTGTAGCGTGTAACGTGTAACGTGTAACGTGTAGCGTGTCAAAGGGGACATGGATAAACGGTACCGACACCAGGCAAGGGGGACAGGGAGGGGGGGGGGCATGACTTCTATTCTCAGCCCCTCGTAAAACAGAACAGATGGTCGCTCCTAAAGAGTGAACCAGTAGCTCCCTTGATTGTGTTGAAGTATCAGGGGAACTTTCAGACAGAGAGAGAGGCAACAGCAACACATAGAGAGAGCATGTGTTCTTCCTCAAACAAACTCTGGATGAGCTGGGCGTGGTCAAGAAAGTGACTGCAGTCCCCGGTATGTGAGAGAGTGCTAAGACCGGTGTGTGAGAGAGTGCTAAGACCGGTGTGTGAGAGAGTGCTAAGACCAGTGTGTGAGAGAGTGCTAAGACCGGTGTGTGAGAGAGTGCTAAGACCGGTGTGTGAGAGAGTGCTAAGACCAGTGTGTGAGAGAGTGCTAAGACCGGTGTGTGAGAGAGTGCTAAGACCGGTGTGTGAGAGAGTGCTAAGACCAGTGTGTGAGCGCGTGCTAAGACCGGTGTGTGAGAGAGTGCTAAGACCGGTGTGTGAGAGAGTGCTAAGACCGGTGTGTGAGAGAGTGCTAAGACCGGTGTGTGAGAGAGTGCTAAGACCGGTGTGTGAGAGAGTGCTAAGACCGGTGTGTGAGAGAGTGCTAAGACCGGTGTGTGAGAGAGTGCTAAGACCGGTGTGTGAGAGAGTGCTAAGACTGGTGTGTGAGAGAGTGCTAAGACCGGTGTGTGAGAGAGTGCTAAGACCGGTGTGTGTGTGTGTGTGTCTACAGGCAAGCATGAGGAGAGGAAGGACGAACATGGATTCGTGTCCAGATGCTTCACCAGGAAATACACGTAAGTGACATCAACAGCAATAAAACTGCACTGTTGTCAAAGAACCTGGACGACTGTGCAACAAATAAATAAATCCACTGTCGCATGACGCGCTGTTACAATTTGTCACCATGACGAAATAGGAATCGTTAAAATAAAATATATGACGTAGAGCCTATGTCAATGACTGGACAAAATAATAAATGTCTCTCCCATTTGCTTCAGAGATTAAGTTGACTCGGACTCCTTTTAACGTTGATTTCGTCAACAACTAAAATCCATCAAGCCTGTAGACAGTTGATTGGTCAAGCCTGTAGACAGTTGATTGGTCAAGCCTGTGGACGATAGATTGGTCAAGACTGTAGAGGGTTGATTGGTCAAGCCTGTGGACAATAGATTGGTCAAGCCTGTCGAGGGTTGATTGGTCAAGCCTGTGGACGATAGATTGGTCAAGCCTGTAGAGGGTTGATTGGTCAAGCCTGTGGACGATAGATTGGTCAAGCCTGTAGAGGGTTGACTGGTCAAGCCTGTAGACGGTTGATTGGTCAAGCCTGTAGACGGTTGATTGGTCAAGCCAGTAGAGGGTTGATTGGTCAAGCCTGTAGACGGTTGATTGGTCAAGCCTGTAGAGGGTTGATTGGTCAAGCCTGTAGACGGTTGATTGGTCAAGACTGTAGAGGGTTGATTGGTCAAGACTGTAGAGGGTTGATTGGTCAAGCCAGTAGAGGGTTGATTGGTCAAGACTGTAGACGGTTGATTGGTCAAGCCTGTAGAGGGTTGACTGGTCAAGGCTGTAGACGGTTGATTGGTCAAGCCTGTAGACGGTTGATTGGTCAAGCCAGTAGAGGGTTGATTGGTCAAGACTGTAGACGGTTGATTGGTCAAGCCAGTAGAGGGTTGATTGGTCAAGACTGTAGAGGGTTGATTGGTCAAGCCAGTAGAGGGTTGATTGGTCAAGACTGTAGAGGGTTGATTGGTCAAGCCTGTAGACGGTTGATATGTCAAGCCAGTAGAGGGTTGATTGGTCAAGCCTGTAGACGGTTGATTGGTCAAGACTGTAGAGGGTTGATTGGTCAAGCCAGTAGAGGGTTGATTGGTCAAGACTGTAGAGGGTTGATTGGTCAAGACTGTAGAGGGTTGATTGGTCAAGGCTGTAGACGGTTGATTGGTCAAGCCTGTAGACGGTTGATATGTCAAGCCAGTAGAGGGTTGATTGGTCAAGCCTGTAGAGGGTTGATTGGTCAAGCCAGTAGAGGGTTGATTGGTCAAGACTGTAGAGGGTTGATTGGTCAAGCCTGTAGAGGGTTGACTGGTCAAGGCTGTAGACGGTTGATTGGTCAAGCCTGTAGACGGTTGATATGTCAAGCCAGTAGAGGGTTGATTGGTCAATCCTGTAGACGGTTGATTGGTCAAGACTGTAGAGGGTTGATTGGTCAAGCCAGTAGAGGGTTGATTTGTCAAGACTGTAGAGGGTTGATTGGTCAATTCTGTAGAGGGTTGACTGGTCAAGGCTGTAGACGGTTGATTGGTCAAGCCTGTAGACGGTTGATATGTCAAGCCAGTAGAGGGTTGATTGGTCAAGCCTGTAGACGGTTGATTGGTCAAGACTGTAGACGGTTGATTGGTCAAGACTGTAGAGGGTTGATTGGTCAAGCCTGTAGACGGTTGATTGGTCAAGACTGTAGAGGGTTGATTGGTCAAGACTGTAGAGGATTTATTGGTCAAGCCTGTAGAGGGTTGATTGGTCAAGACTGTAGAGGGTTGATTGGTCAAGCCTGTAGACGGTTGATTGGTCAAGACTGTAGAGGGTTGATTGGTCAAGACTGTAGAGGGTTTATTGGTCAAGCCAGTAGAGGGTTGATTGGTCAAGACTGTAGAGGGTTGATTGGTCAAGCCTGTAGAGGGTTGACTGGTCAAGGCTGTAGACGGTTGATTGGTCAAGCCTGTAGACGGTTGATATGTCAAGCCAGTAGAGGGTTGATTGGTCAAGCCTGTAGACGGTTGATTGGTCAAGACTGTAGAGGGTTGATTGGTCAAGCCAGTAGAGGGTTGATTGGTCAAGACTGTAGAGGGTTGATTGGTCAATTCTGTAGAGGGTTGACTGGTCAAGGCTGTAGACGGTTGATTGGTCAAGCCTGTAGACGGTTGATATGTCAAGCCAGTAGAGGGTTGATTGGTCAAGCCTGTAGACGGTTGATTGGTCAAGACTGTAGACGGTTGATTGGTCAAGACTGTAGAGGGTTGATTGGTCAAGCCTGTAGACGGTTGATTGGTCAAGACTGTAGAGGGTTGATTGGTCAAGACTGTAGAGGGTTTATTGGTCAAGCCTGTAGAGGGTTGATTGGTCAAGACTGTAGAGGGTTGATTGGTCAAGCCTGTAGACGGTTGATTGGTCAAGACTGTAGAGGGTTGATTGGTCAAGACTGTAGAGGGTTTATTGGTCAAGCCAGTAGAGGGTTGATTGGTCAAGACTGTAGAGGGTTGATTGGTCAAGCCTGTAGAGGGTTGACTGGTCAAGGCTGTAGACGGTTGATTGGTCAAGCCTGTAGACGGTTGATATGTCAAGACTGTAGACGGTTGATTGGTCAAGACTGTAGAGGGTTGATTGGTCAAGCCTGTAGACGGTTGATTGGTCAAGACTGTAGAGGGTTGATTGGTCAAGACTGTAGAGGATTTATTGGTCAAGCCTGTAGAGGGTTGATTGGTCAAGACTGTAGAGGGTTGATTGGTCAAGCCTGTAGACGGTTGATTGGTCAAGACTGTAGAGGGTTGATTGGTCAAGACTGTAGAGGGTTTATTGGTCAAGCCTGTAGATGTTTGACTGGTCAAGACTGTAGACGGTTGATTGGTCAATCCAGTAGAGGGTTGATTGGTCAAGCCTCTAAAGGGTTGAGTGTAGTGGAAGGCTGAGCGAAGCATCACCGGCACAGTACAGCTCTCTTCCGTGTAAGAAGAGCTCCACAATACCGCCATCCAGGGGCCACTACACCAACCATGAATCTAGAGTCATCACAACACATTCCATGAATCTGGAGTCAACACCACATACAGTACCATGAATCTGTAGTCAACACCACACATACCATGAATATGGAGTCAACACCACACATACCATGAATCTGGAGTCAACACCACATACAGTACCATGAATCTGTAGTCAACACTACACATACCATGAATCTGGAGTCAACACCACACATGCCATGAATATGGAGTCAACACCACACATACCATGAATCTGGAGTCAACACCACACATACCATGAATCTGGAGTCAACACTACACATACCATGAATCTAGAATCAACACTACACATAGAGTACCATGGATCTGGAGTCAACACTGCACATACTACAAATCTGGAGTCAACCCTACAATTACCATGAATCTGGAGTCAACACTATACAGACCATAACTCTGGAGTCAACACTACACATACCACGACACATACATTACTATTAATCTGGAATCAACACCACACATGCCATAAATCTGATGTCAACCCTATACATACCTTGAATCTAGTGTCAAAATTAGACATGCCATGACTATGGATTCAACACAACACATACCATGCATCTGGAGTCAACACTACACATACTATGAAACTGGAGTCAAACCTAAAAATACCATGAATATGGGGGAGCACCCTGTGTATAGCCTCCACTTTGACTCTGTACCTGTACCCCTGTATATAGCCTCCACATTGACTCTGTACCGTAATACCCTGTATATAGCCTCCACATTGACTCGGTACCGGTACCCCCTGTATATAGCCTCAATATTGACACTCTACCGGTATCCCCTGTATATAGCCTCCACTTTGACTCTGTACCTGTACCCCCTGTATATAGCCTCAATATTGACTATGTACCGGTACCTCCTGTATATAGTCTCCACATTGACTAAGTACCGGTACCCCGTGTATATAGCCTCAATATTGACTCTGTACCGGTACCCCCTGTATATAGTCTCCACATTGACTCTGTACCGGTACCCCCTGTATATAGTCTCCACATTGACTCTGTACCGGTACCCCCTGTATATAGCCTCCACATTGACTCTGTACCGGTACCCCCTGTATATAGCCTCCACATTGACTCTGTACCGGTACCCCGTGTATATAGCCTCAATATTGACTCTGTACCGGTACCCCCTGTATATAGTCTCCACATTGACTCGGTACCGGTACCCCCTGTATATAGCCTCCACATTGACTCTGTACCGGTACCCCCTGTATATAGTCTCCACATTGACTCTGTACCGGTACCCCCTGTATATAGTCTCCACATTGACTCTGTACTGGTACCCCCTGTATATAGTCTCTACATTGACTCTGTACTGGTACCCCCGTGTATATAGCCTCCACATTGACTCTGTACCAGTACCCCCTGTATATAGCCACCACATTGACTCTGTACTGGTACCTCCCTGTATATAACCTCCACATTGACTCTGTACCGGTACACCCTGTATATAGCCTCCACATTGACTCTGTACCGGTACCCCCTGTATATAGTCTCCACATTGACTCTGTACCGGTACACCCTGTATATAACCTCCTCATTGACTCTGTACCGATTACCCCTGTATATAGTCTCCACATTGACTATGTACCGGTACCCCCTGTATATAGCCTACACATTGACTCTGTACCGGTACCCCCTGTATATAGTCTCCACATTGACTCTGTACCGGTACCCCCTGTATATAGTCTCCACATTGACTATGTACCGGTACCCCCTGTATATAGCCTACACATTGACTCTGTACCGGTACCCCCTGTATATAGTCTCCACATTGACTCTGTACCGGTACCCCCTGTATATAGCCTCCACATTGACTCTGTACAGGTACCCCCTGTATATAGCCTCCACATTAACTCTGTACAGGTACCCCCTGTATATAGCCTCCACATTGACTCTGTACCGGTACCCCCTGTATATAACCTCCACATTGACTCTGTACCGGTACTCCCTGTATATAGCCTCCACATTGACTCTGTACCGGTACCCCTGTATATAGCCTCCACATTGACTATGTACCGGTACCCCCTGTGTATAGCCTCCACATTGACTCTGTACCGGTACACCCTGTATATAGCCTCCACATTGACTCTGTACCGGTACCTCCCTGTATATAACCTCCACATTGACTCTGTACCGGTACACCCTGTACATAGCCTCCACATTGACTCTGTACCGGTACCCCCTGTATATAGTCTCCACATTGACTATGTACCGGTACCCCCTGTATATAGCCTACACATTGACTCTGTACCGGTACCCCCTGTATATAGCCTCCACATTGACTCTGTACAGGTACCCCCTGTATATAGCCTTCACATTAACTCTTTACAGGTACCCCCTGTATATAGCCTCCACATTGACTCTGTACCGGTACCCGCTGTATATAACCTCCACATTGACTCTGTACCGGTACTCCCTGTATATAGCCTCCACATTGACTCTGTACCGGTACCCCCTGTATATAGCCTCCACATTGACTATGTACCGGTACCCCCTGTGTATAGCCTCCACTTTGACTCTGTACAGGTACCCCCTGTATATAGCCTCAATATTGACACTCTACCGGTACCCCCTGTATATAGCCTCCACTTTGACTCTGTACCTGTACCCCCTGTATATAGCCTCAATATTGACTATGTACCGGTACCTCCTGTATATAGTCTCCACATTGACTAAGTACCGGTACCCCGTGTATATAGCCTCAATATTGACTCTGTACCGGTACCCCCTGTATATAGTCTCCACATTGACTCTGTACCGGTACCCCCTGTATATAGTCTTCACATTGACTCTGTACCGTAATACCCTGTATATAGCCTCCACATTGACTCTGTACAGGTACCCCCTGTATATAGCCTCCACATTGACTCTGTACCGGTACCTCCCTGTATATAACCTCCACATTGACTCTGTACCGTAATAACCTGTATATAGCCTCCACATTGACTCTGTACCGTAATACCCTGTATATAGCCTCCACATTGACTCTGTACCGGTACCTCCCTGTATATAACCTCCACATTGACTCTGTACCGTAATACCCTGTATATAGCCTCCACATTGACTCTGTACCGTAATACCCTGTATATAGCCTCCACATTGACTCTGTACCGGTACCCCCTGTATATAGCCTCCACATTGACTCTGTACCGGTACCCCCTGTATATAGTCTTCACATTGACTCTGTACCGTAATACCCTGTATACAGCCTCCACATTGACTCTGTACCGGTACCCCCTGTATATAGCCTCCACATTGACTCTGTACCGGTACCCCCTGTATATAGCCTCGTTATTGTTACTTTATTGCGGTAATTTTTTCCTTTATTTTTTATTATCACTTTTGTTCATTTAGTAAATATTTTCTTAACTCTACTATTCTTAAAACTGTATTGTTGGTTAAGGGCTTGAAAGTAATTATTTCATACTAAGGTACCTGTCGTATTCTGCTCATGTGACAAATACAATTTGATTTGATCTGAATTACATTGAAAGAAAATGATAAAATATGTCTCAATTAATTATTTTATAGACAGCAACCTAATAGTAACCTTCCTTCCTTCCTTCCTTCCTTCCTTCCTTCCTTCCTTCCTTCCTTCCTTCCTTCCTTCCTTCCTTCCTTCCTTCCTTCCTTCCTTCCTTCCTTCCTTCCTTCCTTCCTTCCTCGAGTCCTCTTCCTCCATCCTCCTGGATCATAAAGCCATTGGCAACAGCTTCCCAATGTATGTGGGGGTTGTACCATATTCTGACTGTGCTGTTTCCCCTAGAGTTTAGACATCAGGAAATCTGAATAAAATATCAGATGAAGGAGATAAGATGAAGATATATCGAGAGTTAAAAGCTCTGTCTGCCTCCAGTCCAGTACTTTATCCATGAACTGTGGTCTCTTCTCCTTCCTGCTCCAGCCTGCCCCCTATGGCCGACGCTGAGAAGGTGACGTCCACCCTGTCCTCTGAGGGAGTTCTGACCGTGGAGGCTCCTCTGAACAAGCAGGCCATCAAGGCTGCAGAGATCTCCATTCCTGTCATCATGGGCAGCAGCAAGACCAAAACCCTGACGACATGACGATGAGGAAGGGAAGTGGCAACGGGTACCACCATGACTAACATGACGATGAGGAAGAAGAGGAGTGAAGAATCTCCACACACACACACACACACACACACACATCACAAACATTTATCCTAGACACAGAGGAAATTGTGAGACAGGCGGTGGGGTGCATCTTGATGCATCTTGAAATGCATCAAGAAAATGTTTCACACTTTCTCACGCCTTGAACATTGTGAGGGAGAAACAAGATACATTAGAGATTGCCCTCTCTTTCATTCAACCATCCACCCTCACCCTGTCCATGTGTGTGTGGCTGCTGTGTGGCTGGCTGTCAACACATCTACACCATCTAGCATGCTATATCTCACACTCCAGTAATTACTGTCTGCATTTGAATCAGGGAAACAAATCTGTTTCACAGACACAGACACACACAGACACACACACCCTCCTCATCTATATTATGTGCTTGTTAGACACTGAAATCTATTACATCTGCAAACAGCCTGTCGTTTGTCTGCATCATCGTTGTCCTCTCTCTCTCTCTCTCTCTCTCTGGCTTTATTGGCATGGGAAACATGTGTTAACATTGCCAAAGCAAGTGAGGTAGATAATATATAAAGTGAAATAAACAATACAAATTAACAGTAAACATTACACATACAGAAGTTTCAAAACAATAAAGACATTACAAATGCCATGTTATATATATATATATATATATATATATACAGTCTTGTAACAATGTACAAATGGTTAAAGTACACAAGGGAAAATAAATAAGCATAAATATGGGTTGTATTTACAATGGTGTTTGTTCTTCACTGGTTGCCCTTTTCTCGTGGCAACAGGTCACAAATCTTGCTGCTGTGATGGCACACTGGAATTTCACCCAGTAGATATGGGAGTTTATCCCAATTGGGTTTGTTTTCAAATTCTTTGTTGATCTGTATAATCTGAGGGAAATATGTGTCTCTAATATGGTCATACATTGGGCAGGAGGTTAGGAAGTGCAGCTCTGTTTCCACCTCATTTTGTGGGCAGTGTGCACATAGCCTGTCTTCTTCTGGGCAACAGCTTTCGACTCAGGTACAGCACAGGAAGCTCTTCTCCTGGCTCCCCTTGGGCCAGTACAGCTCCAATTCCCACAACCGAAGTGTCCACCTGCACGAGAAACCTCTTCAGCAAATCCGGGGTCTGCAGAACAGGGAATGAGCACAGTCGTTTTTTCAGCTTCCTCACACTCCTCAGTCCACTTCACAGGGTTGGTGGCCACCTTTGAAGTGAGGTTGGTCAGAGGGACACCGATGGTCGAGAACTGCGGAATGAATCTCCGGTACCAACCTACCAGACCTAGGAAGGACTTCACCTGTGTCTTGGTTCTGGGTTGAGGGCTGTTCATGATGGACTCCACTTTGTCCATCTGAGGCCGAACTTCACCTTTACCCAGCTGGTAACCCAGGTACTTTGCCTCCTGTTTCGCCCACACTTCAGGAGGTTAACTTCATTAGGGTAGGGGGCACTATTTTCACCTCCTGATTTAATATCCAACACATATTTGTATGACTTATTCAAAACTGTCAATGAACGGCTGCAAACATACACAGCCTCACATCATTCATTTTCAAAGACAAAATTAGGCATATCAGATTTAAAATATGCAATAACACTGGCAGATCTGGGAAGAACTTAAAATCAGTGTGGAGAATAACAGTAGTGTTTTTGCTGAGAAGCACGGTAATTACCCTATATTTTAGCACATTGTTAATAATGAGAATTGTTCCACTGATCAGACTAAGTAAAGTAAATCGATGATAAAATCTCCTGAAGACGAGAGAATGTAAATCTGCCCCTCCACCCTAACCAAATAATGTTTATATTCATTGTGTTACGGTGCGTGAATGAGGACCCAAAAGCGAATCAACTTAAACAGAGCTTCTTTAATTACCAAACATAGGTAGGCTCAGATGGACCGGCAGATTCCGACAGGACAGGACAAGGTTACAGCAAACATGACGGCAGTCTGGTTCAGGCATGAATGACACAAACAAACAAGAATCCGACAAGGACAGGAGCAGAAACAGAGAGAGATATAGGGACCTAATCAGAGGGAAAAAGGGAACAGGTGGGGAACGGGGTGAATGGGTAGTTAGAGGAGACAAGGGACAGCTGGGGGAAAGCGGGGGAGAAAAGGTAACCTAACACGACCAGCAGAGGGAGACAGGGTGAAGGGAAAGGACAGAGACAAGACAACATGACAGTACATGACAGTACCCCCCCACTCACCGAGCGCCTCCTGGCGCACTCGAGGAGGAAACCTGGCGGCAACGGAGGAAATCATCAATCAGCGCACGGTCCAGCACGTCCCGAGAGGGAACCCAACTCCTCTCCTCAGGACCGTACCCCTCCCAGTCAACTAGGTACTGATGACCACGGCCCCGAGGACGCATGTCCAAGATTTTACGGACCCTGTAGATAGGTGCGCCCTCGACAAGGATGGGGGGGGGGGGGGGGAAGACGAGCGGGGGCGCGAAGAACGGGCTTAACACAGGAGACATGGAAGACCGGGTGGACGCGACGAAGATATCGCGGAAGAAGAAGTCGCACTGCGACAGGATTAATGACCTGAGAGATACGGAATGGACCAATGAACCGCGGGGTCAACTTGCGAGAAGCCGTCTTAAGGGGAAGGTTCTGAGTGGAGAGCCAAACTCTCTGACCGCGACAATATCTAGGGCTCTTCGTTCTACGCTTATTGGCAGCTCTCACAGTCTGCGCCCTATAACGGCAAAGTGCAGACCTGACCCTCTTCCAGGTGCGCTCGCAACGTTGGACAAAAGCCTGAGCGGAGGGGACGCTGGACTCGGCGAACTGAGATGAGAACAACGGAGGCTGGTACCCGAGGCTACTCTGAAAAGGAGATAGCCCGGTCGCAGACGAAGGAAGCGAGTTGTGGGCGTATTCTGCCCAGGGGAGCTGTTCTGACCAAGACGCAGGGTTGCGAAAAGAAAGACTGCGTAAGATGCGACCAATAGTCTGATTGGCCCGTTCTGCTTGACCGTTAGACTGGGGGTGAAAGCCGGAAGAGAGACTGACGGAAGCCCCAATCAAACGGCAAAACTCCCTCCAAAATTGAGACGTGAATTGCGGACCTCTGTCCGAAACGACGTCTGACGGAAGGCCATGAATTCTGAAAACATTCTCGATGATGATTTGTGCCGTCTCTTTAGCAGAAGGAAGCTTAGCAAGGGGAATGAAATGAGCCGCCTTAGAGAACCTATCGACAACCGTAAGAATAACAGTCCTCCCCGCTGACGAAGGCAGTCCGGTGACAAAATCTAAGGCGATGTGAGACCACGGTCGAGAGGGAATAGGAAGCGGCCTGAGACGGCCGGCAGGAGGAGAGTTACCGGACTTAGTCTGCGCGCAGACCGAACAAGCAGCCACGAAACGACGCGTGTCATGCTCCCGGGTGGGCCACCAGAAACGCTGGCGAATGGAAGCAAGCGTACCCCGAACGCCAGGGTGGCCGGCTAACTTGGCAGAGTGAGCCCACTGAAGAACGGCCAGACGAGTAGGAACGGGAACGAAAAGAAGGTTCCTAGGACAAGCGCGCGGCGACGGAGTTTGAGTGAGTGCTTGCTTTACCTGCCTCTCAATTCCCCAGACAGTCAACCCGACAACACGCCCCTCAGGGAGAATCCCCTCGGGGTCAGTGGAGGCTACTGAAGAACTGAAGAGACGAGACAAAGCATCAGGCTTGGTGTTCTTAGAGCCCGGACGATAAGAAATCACGAACTCGAAACGAGCGAAAAACAGCGCCCAACGCGCCTGACGCGCATTAAGTCGTTTGGCAGAACGGATGTACTCAAGGTTCCTATGGTCAGTCCAAACGACAAAAGGAACGGTCGCCCCCTCCAACCACTGTCGCCATTCGCCTAGGGCTAACCGGATGGCGAGCAGTTCGCGGTTACCCACATCATAGTTACGTTCCGACGGCGACAGGCGATGAGAAAAATACGCGCATGGGTGGACCTTGTCGTCAGAGAGGGAGCGCTGAGAAAGGATGGCTCCCACTCCCACCTCTGACGCGTCAACCTCGACAACGAACTGTCTAGAGACGTCAGGTGTAACAAGGATAGGAGCGGATGTAAAACGATTCTTGAGGAGATCAAAAGCTCCCTGGGCGGAAACGGACCACTTAAAGCACGTCTTGACAGAAGTAAGGGCTGTGAGAGGAGCTGCCACCTGACCGAAATTACGGATGAAACGACGATAGAAGTTCGCGAAGCCGAGAAAGCGCTGCAGCTCGACGCGTGACTTAGGGACGGGCCAATCAATGACAGCTTGGAGCTTAGCGGGGTCCATCTTAATGCCTTCAGCGGAAATAACAGAACCGAGAAATGTGACGGAGGAGGCATGAAAAGTGCACTTCTCAGCCTTCACAAAAAGACAATTCTCTAAAAGGCGCTGGAGGACACGTCGAACGTGCTGAACATGAATCTGGAGTGACGGTGAAAAAATCAGGATATCGTCAAGGTAAACGAAAACAAAGATGTTCAGCATGTCTCTCAGGACATCATTGACTAATGCCTGAAAGACAGCTGGAGCGTTAGCGAGGCCGAAAGGAAGAACCCGGTATTCAAAGTGCCCTAACGGAGTGTTAAACGCCGTCTTCCACTCGTCCCCCTCCCTGATGCGCACGAGATGGTAAGCGTTACGAAGGTCCAACTTAGTGAAAAACCTGGCTCCCTGCAGGATCTCGAAGGCTGAAGACATAAGAGGAAGCGGATAACGATTCTTCACTGTTATGTCATTCAGCCCTCGATAATCTATGCAGGGGCGCAGAGACCCGTCCTTCTTCTTGACAAAAAAAAACCCCGCTCCGGCGGGAGAGGAGGAGGGGACTATGGTACCGGCGTCAAGAGCTACAGACAAATAATCTTCGAGAGCCTTACGTTCGGGAGCCGACAGAGAGTATAGTCTACCCCGGGGGGGGGGTGGTTCCCGGAAGGAGATCAATACTACAATCATACGACCGGTGTGGAGGAAGAGAGGTGGCCCTGGACCGACTGAACACCGTGCGCAGATCGTGATATTCCTCCGGCACCCCTGTCAAATCACCAGGCTCCTCCTGTGAAGAAGAGACAGAGGAAACAGGAGGGATAGCAGACATTAAACATTTCACATGACAAGAGACGTTCCAGGAGAGGATAGAATTACTAGACCAATTAATGGAAGGATTATGACAAACTAGCCAGGGATGGCCCAAAACAACAGGTGTAAAAGGTGAACGAAAAATTAAAAAAGAAATGGTTTCACTATGATTACCAGAAACAGTGAGGGTTAAAGGTAGCGTCTCACGCTGAATCCTGGGGAGAGGACTACCATCCAGGGCGAACAAGGCCGTGGGCTCCTTTAACTGTCTGAGAGGAATGTCATGTTCCCGAGCCCAGGTCTCGTCCATAAAACAGCCCTCCGCCCCAGAGTCTATTAAGGCACTGCAGGAAGCTGACGAACCGGTCCAGCGTAGATGGACCGACAAGGTAGTGCAGGATCTTGAAGGAGAGACAGGAGTAGTAGCGCTCACCAGTAGCCCTCCGCTTACTGACGAGCTCTGGCCTTTTACTGGACATGAAGTGACAAAATGACCAGCGGAACCGCAATAGAGACAGAGGCGGTTGGTGATTCTCCGTTCCCTCTCCTTAGTCGAGATGCGGATACCTCCCAGCTGCATGGGCTCAGCACCCGAGCCGGCAGAGGAAGATGGTAGTGATGCGGAGAGGGAGGCGACGGAGAGCGCGAGCTCCTTTCCACGAGCTCGGTGACGAAGATCAACCCGTCGCTCAATGCGAATAGCGAGTTCAATCAAGGAATCCACGCTGGAAGGAACCTCCCGGGAGAGAATCTCATCCTTTACCTCTGCGCGGAAACCCTCCAGAAGACGAGCGAGCAAGGCCGGCTCGTTCCAGCCACTGGAGACAGCAAGAGTGCGAAACTCAATAGAGTAGTCTGTTATGGATCGATTGCCTTGACATAGGGAAGACAGGGCCCTGGAAGCCTCCTCCCCAAAAACAGATCGATCAAAAACCCGTATCATCTCCTCCTTAAAGTCTTGATACTGGTTAGTACACTCAGCCCTTGCCTCCCAGATTGCCGTGCCCCACTCACGAGCCCGTCCAATAAGGAGAGATATGACGTAGGCGACACGAGCAGTGCTCCTGGAGTAAGTGTTGGGCTGGAGAGAAAACACAATATCACACTGGGTGAGGAACGAGCGGCATTCAGTGGGCTCCCCAGAGTAACACGGCGGGTTATTGATTCTGGGCTCCGGAGATTCGAAAGCCCTGGAAGTGGCCGGTGGATCGAGGCGGAGATGGTGAACCTGTTCTGTGAGGTTGGAGACTTGGGTGGCCAGGGTCTCAACGGCATGTCGAGCAGCAGACAATTCCTGCTCGTGTCTGCCTAGCATCGCTCCCTGGATCTCGACGGCTGAGTGGAGAGGATCCGAAGTCGCTGGGTCCATTCTTGGTCGGATTCTTCTGTTACGGTGCGTGAATGAGGACCCAAAAGCGAATCAACTTAAACAGAGCTTCTTTAATTACCAAACATAGGTAGGCTCAGATGGACCGGCAGATTCCGACAGGACAGGACAAGGTTACAGCAAACATGACGGCAGTCTGGTTCAGGCATGAATGACACAAACAAACAAGAATCCGACAAGGACAGGAGCAGAAACAGAGAGAGATATAGGGACCTAATCAGAGGGAAAAAGGGAACAGGTGGGGAACGGGGTGAATGGGTAGTTAGAGGAGACAAGGGACAGCTGGGGGAAAGCGGGGGAGAAAAGGTAACCTAACACGACCAGCAGAGGGAGACAGGGTGAAGGGAAAGGACAGAGACAAGACAACATGACAGTACATGACACATTGTCCGTCCTCTAGAATCAAACTGACACTTTTTGGTTCCCAATCTGTCTGACGCATTGTTTTTCATAGATACAAATCAGGTCCGCCCTACCAAACTCCCCTGCTAAAACATACTGTAGGTCTGTCTGCTGCCTTTTCGTTGTCACAGCCGAAATGCCAAACACCAAAACGAGGGGACTAATGCAGGTGTAGATTGAATTGATTTTAGTACATGCTGTCAAAAGGCTGCATTCTGCAAAAATAGGGACGGGAGTAACAGCAACCTCATTTTGTTGACAAGTTACATTGTACATATAACAGCACTACCCTGATGTTGTTGTTTTTTACAGTTTTATAAACTCAGCGGAGAACGCTTCCTCTCGACATTCAGCTCCACTCTAATCTAGAGGGGCGTTTCTTTAAAACACGCATCCAATCCCCTTGATCCCTTACGTTACTAGACCAATCATACGCTTCAATGTGTCGCGGTTCGCACTGCTGTTGCAAGACTGGACAATGATAGGCTTGAATCGAATGATAGACGGAAAGCAGGAGCAAAGCCTATCGGTTTTACTGTCGTCTGATGAAGTGTGTTCTCACAATTTACATAGAACTTGGGTATGTGAGATATGAGGTGAGACTGTATGTACAGAAGTCGCTGCAGTGTTACAATGGTAAAAAGTTTGGTCACGTGAATGTCGAAGGAATAACTATGTCGTAGTTGAAGAGTCAAATGAAGCATGTTGCTGTAATTGTGATGGAAATCATGTTCCCAGAGTTCCCGTGGTGCCCTGTAAGGATGAAGGGGTTCGCAGTAGCTAGGATCAGGGCCATCCAGCAGGTCTCCTATGTGGAGGCAGTGGACATAGGAGTGAGCAGAGAGATGGTAGTGGATGTCCCACAGTCTGCTGTGAAAACCATGTAGGAGAAGGATCCCGACACACCAATGTTGAAGAAGGTGGACTTTGTCGCTTTTATAGCGCAAGTGATAAATTGCACTAGACAAACAAATAAAAAATATAAGAAGCTAGACATCATTGTGAAGGCGCAAATAGATTTCTGGATCTCCAAGGCTTTACAGCCTTAATGTTACAGGGAGTACTGAATGAAGAAGTTCCCCCTCCCAGGTTCCTGAGCCTATGTGGGGATCTGAATAGACATTTAAATCCAACTGAAGGAGAACAATTTTTTTAAATAATTAAATTCAGGATAGTACCATGAATTTGGTTGATGTCAAGCGGTACTGGAGCCCAAAGTCTAGGTTCAAGAGGCTTCTAAACCGCTTCTAACCCAACCCATAAGACTCCTGAACATCTAATCAAATGGCTACCCAGACTATTTGCATTGCCTGCATTACCTTATTATCCAAGCTACTCAATACTGCCACCCAGTCCCAAAGAAATTAAATTCTGGGAAAAAGGGACATTTGTTAAAGAGGAATGGTAGAAAGTGTAAGTAGAGTGAGCTGAAGACAAGAGGAGAAATGGAAGTGAATGAGTGCGAAGTATAAGAGGTGGTAGGTGTGGTGAAGTTATTGGAGCCTGAGGCTTGCACCAGCGGTCAGGATAAAGATGAGTCTGTGACAGGAGAGAAGTTTTTGGAAAAAGTGGACCCTTGCCTTTTGGCTGATCCATTTGTGGTTTCAGGGTGGGTGAACACAGAGTTGGGTTCTGTGGAATCGGTGAGGGTAACCAGAAGTGGTCTTGTGGTAATTGTTTGTGTTTCTGCTGGTCAGAGGGTGCAGGCACTCCGTGTTAAACGAATGGGGGCAGGAGATGTGAATAGTTTTGCTCTCAAGAAGGGTGCCATTGAAAGGAGTGATTACTGGGGTAGAGGTAAATGTGAAGGTTGACCAACTGAAGGAAAAGATTCTCACTACACTAAGGACCCTGGGACTAAACCCTACCCTCTGCAACTGGATCCTGGACTTCCTGACGGCCCGCCCCCAGGTGGTAAGGGTAGGTAACAACACATCCGCCACGCTGATCCTCAACACGGGGGCCCCTCAGAGGTGCGTGCTCAGTCCCATCCTGTACTCCCTGTTTACTCATGACTGCACGGCCAGGCACAACTCCAACACCATAATTCAGTTTTCCGATGACACAACAGTGGTAGGCCTGATCACCGACGACGACGAGACAGCCTATAGGGAGGAGGACAGAGACATGGTCGTATGGTGCCAGGGTAACAACCTCTCCCTCAACGTGATCAAGACAAAGGAGATGATTGTGGACTACAGGAAAAAGAGGATCGAGCAGGGCCCCCATTCTCAGGGCTCATGACAATGTTGTTAGTGCTTTTTCTTGTCTGCATTTTTCCAGTGACCCTGTTGAAATGTATTCTGATTCTTCTGATTTCACCGTGGTTGAGGAGTGGTGACATGGGTAAGTACATGATTACATATCGTACAATAGTGATGCCGGGTCAGGAGTTGATACATTTAATAAATACACTTCTAGACACTTTCCTCTCACAGACTCCCTCCCATATACCACTAATACACATGATGGCAAGCTGATTACTATAATTAGCCAGTCTCTTTCACCTTACAACCTCCCTCTTCTCTCTATCATCCCTCTATCCTCCCCCTTCCCTCTATCCTCCCCCTTCCCTCTATCATCCCTCTCATCCCTCTATCCTCTTCCCTCATCCCTCTAACCTCCCTCTATCCTCCCCCTTCTCTCTATCCTCCCCATTCCCTCTATCCTCCCCCTTCTCTCTATCCTCCCCCTTCCCTCTATCCTCCCCCTTCCCTCTATCATCCCTCTATCCTCTTCCCTCATCCCTCTAACCTCCCTCTATCCTCCCCCTTCTCTCTATCATCCCTCTCATCCATCTATCCTCCACCTTCCCTCTATCATCCCTCTCATTCCTCTCTCATCCCTCTATTCTCCCTCTCATCCCTCTATCCTCTTCCCTCATCCCTCTAACCTCCCTCTATCCTCCCCCTTCTCTCTATCCTCCCCCTTCCCTCTATCCTCCCCCTTCCCTCTATCATCCCTCTCATTCCTCTCTCATCCCTCTATTCTCCCTCTCATCCCTCTATCCTCTTCCCTCATCCCTCTAACCTCCCTCTAACCTCCCCCTTCTCTCTATCATCCCTCTATCCTCCCCCTTCCCTCTATCCTCCCCCTTCCCTCTATCATCCCTCTCATCCCTCTATCCTCTTCCCTCATCCCTCTAACCTCCCTCTATCCTCCCCCTTCTCTCTATCCTCCCCCTTCCCTCTATCCTCCCCCTTCTCTCTATCCTCCCCCTTCCCTCTATCCTCCCCCTTCTCTCTATCCTCCCCCTTCCCTCTATCCTCCCCCTTCCCTCTATCATCCCTCTCATCCCTCTATCCTCTTCCCTCATCCCTCTAACCTCCCTCTAACCTCCCCCTTCTCTCTATCATCCCTCTATCCTCCCCCTTCCCTCTATCCTCCCCCTTCCCTCTATCATCCCTCTCATCCCTCTATCCTCTTCCCTCATCCCTCTAACCTCCCTCTATCCTCCCCCTTCTCTCTATCCTCCCCCTTCCCTCGATCTTCCCCCTTCTCTCTATCCTCCCCCTTCCCTCTATCCTCCCCCTTCCCTCTATCATCCCTCTATCCTCTTCCCTCATCCCTCTAACCTCCCTCTATCCTCCCCCTTCCCTCTATCATCCCTCTCATCCCTCTATCCTCTTCCCTCATCCCTCTAACCTCCCTCTATCCTCCCCCTTCCCTCTATCATCCCTCTCATCCCTCTATACCCTTCCCTCATCCCTCTAACCTCCCCCCTCCCCACTGTTCTCAGATGCATTACCTCTGTATCTACATACAGTACCAGTTAAAGATGGACTCTGTCACATTTTAGGGATTTTTTAGCATTTTTGGAATGCATCGTACAACCACCAATATAACTCTAACTACATTTAGCAGAAGACATAGAGCTACAACACCTGTTCACTGTCTGTAATGTTTACCTGTTCACTGTCTGTAATGTATACCTGTTCACTGTCAGTGACATACAGTACCTGCCAGGTAGAGGAAAGTTGCAGTCAACCAGCGTCCACAGATGACGTACCTTTCGCAATCACTAAACAAATACGTTCCTCCTTGAACTCACTCACCACATTGGACAAAATCACTCCGGTGCAAATTTATTTCAGGATGCCTCTGAGAAAGACTGCACCATCAGCAATCCTATGGGCCCAAAGTGAACCCTCTCTCCCAAGATCAGATGGATCCACTCCAGCAAAGCTGTCTGAGATCACAGAACCAGTCACCTTCCTAAACAAGAGGACAGGAGTCACCCTCCTAAACAAGAGGACAGGACTCACCTTCCTAAACAAAAGGACAGGAGTCACCTTCCTAAACAAGAGGACAGGAGTCACCTTCCTAAACAAGAGGACAGGAGTCACCTTCCTAAACAGGAGGACAGGAGTCACCTTCCTAAACAGGAGGACAGGAGTCACCTTCCTAAACTAAAGGACAGGAGTCACCTTCCTAAACAAGAGGACAGGAGTCACATTCCTAACAAGAGGACAGGAGTCACATTCCTAACAAGAGGACAGGAGTCACCTTCCCACTGCCTTGGTCATTTACTGACTTAGTTATTTACTGTCTTGGTCAGTTACTGACTTAGTCATTTACTGCCTTAGTCATTTACTGCCTTAGTTATTTACTTCCTTGGTCATGTACTGCCTTAGTCCTTTACTACCGTGGTAATTTACTTCCTTGGTTATTTACTGCCTTGTTCATTTACTGCCATAGTCATTTACTGCCTTAGTTATTTACTGCCTTGGTTATTTACTGCCTTGGTCATTTACTGCCTTAGTAATTTACTGCCTTGGTTATTTACTGCCTTAGTTATTTACTGCCTTGTTCATTTACTGCCTTGTTCATTTACTGCCTTAATAATTTACTGCCTTAGTCATTTACTGCCTTGGTTATTTACAGCCTTAGTCATTTACTGCCTTAGTTATTTACTTCCTTGGTCATTTACTGCCTTAGTCATTCACTGCCTTTGTCATTTACTTCCTTGGTTATTTACTGCCTTGGTTATTTACTGCCTTGTTCATTTACTGCCTTGTTCATTTACTGCCTTAATAATTTACTGCCTTAGTCATTTACTGCCTTGGTCATTCACTGCCTTGGTCATTTACTGCCTTAGTTATTTACTGCCTTGTTCATTTACTGCCTTGTTCATTTACTGCCTTAATAATTTACTGCCTTAGTCATTTACTGCCTTGGTCATTCACTGCCTTGGTTATTTACTGCCTTGTTCATTTACTGTCTTAGTTATTTACTGTCTTGTTCATTTACTGCCTTGTTCATTTACTGCCTTAATAATGTACTGCCTTATTTATTTCCTGCCTTGGTCATTTACTGCCTTGGTTATTTACTGCCTTGGTCATTTACTGCCTTAGTTATTTACTGCCTTAGTTATTTACTGCCTTGGTTATTTACTGCCTTGGTCATTTACGGCCTTGGTCATTTACTGCCTTGGTTATTTACTGCCTTGGTCATTTACTGCCTTAGTCATTTACTGCCTTGGTTATTTACTGCCTTGGTTATTTACCGCCTTAACCATTTACTTCCTTGGTCATTTACTGCCTTAGTCATTTACTGCTTTGGTCATTTACTGCCTTATTTATTGACTTCCTTGGTCATTTACTTCCTTGGTCATTTACTGCCTTAATCATTTACTGCCTTGGTCTTTTACTGCCTTAGTCATTTACTGCCTTGGTTATTTACTGCCTTGTTCATTTACTGCCTTGTTCATTGACTTCCTTGGTCATGTACTGCCTAGGTTATTTGCTGAAAGCCTATGTGATGGGTTATATGCAACCCTCCTGTTCTCTGAAGCAGACATGTCTGTCCACCAGTCAGCTGTATAGGCCATGCTGTACCGGAATCCTCCAGTGCTTCATCAAGGATTGATTTACTTCCCCTGCCTTCCATTGACTGTAGAGGAACCAACCCTGATACCAAAATCAATAACTACTCTAGGTAATGAACACAATCTGCTTACAGATACCCTACTGACTCCATTCTACTCAGGCAGATAGATAATGCTGTTGACTTTGGATAGGGGTGTCGGTGAATAGGGGACAGGCTCTGATCCAGCATGAAGGTCGTCTTCTCTTTCTGTCATCCAGAGGTAATCTTAGATCTAATTTCACCTAACTAATCGCAAAAGGCCAAACACCTATATGGTTGATATGAATCTAACAACAGCAGCACTGAAATATCTTTTGAAACTCTTAGTAATATTTAAATTACAGTTGAATTATTGTTGTAATTTTATAACTGTTATTATTTTTCTGTTGAGTCACAACTACATGACTCACATTAAGATACCAGGTCCATGGGTGAATTCCTACGTAAGAAAAACAAAACACTGTTTTACCTTGGCTATCTCACTGCAATAATAATAATGACATCATGACATTTAAAAGCACTGACAGAAAGGTCATTATTAAGATACTGTAAATAAATCCACTATTTTACAATGTGATCATTATATGTCACTATGACAAAAACACCAGATGGTAATGTCAAAGGTCAAGCTAACACTTGCCTCCCCTCGCCCTCCCCTCCCCTCATGCCTCACCTCCCCTCCCCTCATGCCTCCCCTCCCGCTCCCCTCATGCCTCACCTCCCTTCATGCCTCCCCTCCCCTCCCCTCATGCCTCACCTCCCTCTCCCCCTCCCCTCCCCTCATGCCTCACCTCCCCTCCCCTCATGCTTCCCCTCCCCTCCCCTCATGCCTCCCCTCCCCTCCCCTCCCGTCAATACAAGAATTGCATGTCACAATAGCAATGTCCATTACAGATCGATTTAATGTTAACAGTCACTGTTTTTGGTATAGTGTACTTCCAGCAGATGGAGAAAAGAAAAACAAATATGAAAATAAATGTTCAAACAAATCCACTATAAAGTATAAATAGAAAAAAAATCAGATTGAAATCCAGTCATTTCATGTTCATATGAATTACATCACGTCTACAGTATAAGTTCATAGTAAGGCAGTCAAGTTAATGTAGGTAAATACGTCACCAGCATGCACAGTATTATAATATGGAGAATATATATTTTTTTAACCTTCATTTAACTAGGCAAGTCAGTTAAGAACAAATTCTTATTTTCAATGACGGCCTACCGGGGAACAGTGGGTTAGAACGACAGCTTTGTGCCTTGTCAGGTAGGGAGGGGGGTTTGAACTTGCAACCTTACAGTTACTAGTCCAACGTTCTAACCACTAGGCCACCCTGCTATTGGAGTAGTCACCATTTTACACTCAAGGAACAGTATGATAGGCAAATGTATTTCTTGACAATTAAAAGGTTAACAGAAAGAAGAAAAACAAAACTGTTTTTATATATTGGCCAGCGCCCAAAAGAAAGGTGTATCGTGGAGCGCGTGGTTCCAGTCAACTGTGTGTCATTTCAAAGATCTACAATAAGTAATTATTGTAAACATAAATGTACCTTAATTTAGGGCAAAATTCTGTTGCTTTAACGATATCAAATGATCCCCTCTACAAAATAATTACATTTGGTACGTTTTAGCGTTTTCATTTTCATTGTGTTAGCATATTTTTGATATTCTAATAATATGGCACCCTTGACAACCTCGGTAAGGGGTGAGTAGTAATAATAATGATAACCGTGTACTTGAAAATGTTTTGTGTCTGTGTAGCGTATCAGTGCATGAGAGGACTGGCGGTGTGTTTCCTCCTGCTTTCGTTACAGTACTCTAGTCTGGACGACTGTATAGCGTATCAGTGCATGAGAGGACTGGCGGTCTGTTTCCTCCTGCTTTCGTTACAGTACTCTAGTCTGGATGACTGTGTAGCGTATCAGTGCATGAGAGGGCTGTACTGGCGGTCTGTTTCCTCCTGCTTTCGTTACAGTACTCTAGATGACTGTGTAGCGTATCAGTGCATGAGAGGACTGTACTGGCGGTCTGTTTCCTCCTGCTTTCGTTACAGTACTCTAGATGACTGTGTAGCGTATCAGTGCATGAGAGGACTGTACTTGTTTCCTCCTGCGTTCGTTACAGTACTCTAGATGACTGGGTCCAAACCAATTGCTGAGATCATGGGAACAAATCATTGGGTTATGTTCAATAACCACAAACAATAACTGACTTCACTCAACGATTACCATTACAGGGTGAGGCGTACTTCTAGATTCCCATGGTGGTAAGTCTGAGGTGTCTGGCTAGAGATAAGATAGCTCTTTCACCCTATCAGGAAACTGTTATTACTCTTATTTTTTTTTTTGCGAGGTGATTAATTATTATTATATATTTTTTTAATATTCTATATATTAATTTTATTTTATGCACAAGCGTCGATCGCCCCTTACAATTTTGAATGTTCCTCCTCCCTTACCACATAAGTTAAATTAGCAGCTCCACTTCATGTAGCTAACGACATAACATGCCGGTCTCCATGCCAGCGTGAGGGTGTCGTCTCTAACAGCCACACTCTACTCACTGACTGACTGACTGACTCACTGACCACAGACCTTCTTCATTCTCAAGTGGTGTTTTGACAAAAGTTGCAGAGGCAATCAAGAAGGGAGGGGTTTATATATTATTTTTTTTCCTTTTTTTTTTTAACGACACTAGAAACTAAACTCATCTCCTGTCCTACTCCTCTTTTTAATTACATTGTTTCTTCACTTTTTATATTCGTTGGGAAAAATAAAGAACTGCAGCTGCTGTTGTATCATCGGCAAAATTGGCTGCCAAAGTTCCACCAGCCAACATTTAAAAATTTCTAAGAACTGTTTAATTTTTGTTTGTTGTCATTTGTGAGCGCGTGGACGTGTTGTGTGTATTGGCTGAAACAGGACACGGAGGTCTCTTTAGGGACTCTCTAGTTATTGGTCTCGCCACCCTCGTCGTCTTGCTGGTCGCTCGTCCACAGTGTCAAGTTGTCTCGTAGCAGCTGCATGATGAGGGTAGAGTCTTTGTAGGAGTCCTCGTTCAGGGTGTCTAGCTCAGCGATGGCGTCATCGAAGGCGGTCTTGGCCAGGTGGCAGGCCTGCTCAGGTGCATTCTGGATCTCGTAGTAAAACACGGAGTAGTTGAGGGCCAGACCCAGGCGTATGGGGTGGGTGGGCTGCATGTGCTCCTTGCTGATCTCATGGGCCTCGCTGTAGGACTTCTCAGAGGACTCCACCACGCCGACCCTCTTCTCGTCCGTGGCCACCTCGGCCAGGTAGCGGTAGTAGTCGCCTTTCATCTTCAGGTAAAACACTTTGCTCTCGTGCTGCGTGTCGTTGCAGTTCTTGATCAGGAAGTTGTCCAGGAGGTTGAGCACATTCTGACACACGGTCTCCAGCTCCTTCTCGATCTTCTCGCGGTACGCGCGCACCATCTCCATCTTCTTCTCGTTGCCGTCCGCCGAGGTCTTCTGCTCGATGCTGGAGACGACGCGCCAGGACGAGCGCCGCGCCCCCACCACGTTCTTATAGGCCACAGAGAGCAGGTTCCTCTCCTCGTTGGACAAGGCCTCGTTCGACTCTGTCACCTAGGAGACAGAGAGGGGAAAAAATAGGAACAGGAATGGCTCGGTGTTGCAGTTTTATCATATATTTATAATTTCCAGTTTACCTTAAAACAGAATTTTCATATTTTCAATATTCAGTTTACATTAAAACAGTATTTTTATCTTGTAAATGACTTCTATTGGCAGATTTGAAAATTTGGCCGTGCCATATGTTAATTTCGCCATGTGTTCCCTTACTGGCTGAAACAACGTTTTATATTGGTATAACCTACATAGCTCGTCATGATAAACAAAGAAATATTGAGTAGCTAGGTTAGCTAGGAAAATCAAGATAACATACTCTATGCTGAACCAGGAAAACTAAGGAGGCTATTGGAATACACAGTTAGTCATTCATGATGATTCACACAACGATAGAGGTCAGAGGTGGGATAACTCCCATGATCTTCTAACACCAGTGATCACTGACTGTCATGGCATCCAACAGCTTCAGGCCGGGGCTGGACCACGCCTATCTGTCGTAAGCTGACGTCATGTCCCTGGCTGCTCATTGGCTTTCTCCTGCTCTGAAAGCTTGTTTTGTTTTGTTTCCACAGGCCTGTGTCTGTCTGACTGCAGGGTTTAATTCCTTTATACCCTCACAGAGAAGAGACCATACAGTGTAGCACACATCACAGCCATCTTTACATACTTAACCCCTCTGCTCTGGATATAAAGCCTACTACTCTAGTGTGTCCCAAATGGCAGCCATGGGGCTCTGGGCAAAAGTAGTGCACTATATAGGGATTAGAGTCCCATTTGGGACACAGACCCTCTGTTTCAGGGCCTTCATTCCTCTCTAGGGCCTTAATTCCACTGCCAGAGCATGGGGGCCCTGGTAGTGACTTTATAGTTCACACCAAGCCCTCTGTCTGATGGTAGCCCCACTGAATGTGTTTGTCTATGACAAACACACACAAAAAAAACGAGTTATATTCTAAACCTCCTAAACTAGAGAGATGTTGGTGATATTTTTTTTTAAAAAGCACAGAATTAAGCCCACTTGATTGGTTGCTTGCTTTAAGGCGCTTTGCAGTGCTCTTGGCCTGTTGCCTGAGGGATCCCGAGAAAACAAATCTACAGTTCTGCTGATTGTGACAGTTTACAGCCAAACCTAAAAGCACACTATCCCTTTAGGGTATATATTGCCATTTTCCAGTGCTGGCAGAAGAACGGAAACATATCACTTGAACTGAAATGTCTTATCAAAAAAGACAGACAAAGTTAACATTTAGTAACTTGGAAAACAATGACCCAACCTGGGCGATATGGCCAAAATATCATATAATTGTATTTCTTCAAATTTATGACGATATTTGATGGTATTTTATGTTTTTGAATAATAAAAGCTCTACATTTGCTTTATGAGTAGTGAGTGATCCTAGGGTGCTTTATGAGTAGTGAGTGATCCCAGGGTGCTTTATGAGTAGTGAGTGATCCTAGGGTGCTTTATGAGTAGTGAGTGATCCTAGGGTGCTTTATGAGTAGTGAGTGATCCTAGGGTGCGTTATGAGTAGTGAGTGATCCTAGGGTGCTTTATGGATAGTGAGTGATCCTAGGGTGCTTTATGAGTAGTGAGTGATCCTAGGGTGCTTTATGAGTAGTGAGTGATCCTAGGGTGCTTTATGAGTAGTGAGTGATCCCAGGGTGCTTTATGGATAGTGAGTGATCCTAGGGTGCTTTATGAGTAGTGAGTGATCCTAGGGTGCTTTATGAGTAGTGAGTGATCCTAGGGTGCTTTATGAGTAGTGAGTGATCCTAGGGTGCTTTATGAGTAGTGAGTGATCCTAGGGTGCTTTATGAGTAGTGAGTGATCCTAGGGTGCTTTATGGGTAGTGAGTGATCCTAGGGTGCTTTATGAGTAGTGAGTGATCCTAGGGTGCTTTATGAGTAGTGAGTGATCCTAGGGTGCTTTATGGGTAGTGAGTGATCCTAGGGTGCTTTATGGGTAGTGAGTGATCCTAGGGTGCTTTATGAGTAGTGAGTGATCCCAGGGTGCGTTATGAGTAGTGAGTGATCCTAGGGTGGCAACACATACATTCTAAGTGGTTTCAATGGGTCCTTTTCCATTCTGATTGTCAGGGTTGGGTAAGTCACTTTCTAAATGTAATCTGTTACAGTTATTAGTTACCTGTCCAAAACTGTAATCAGTAACGTAACTTTTAGATTACCCAAATGCTGTAGCGTAATCTGATTACATTCAGCTACTTTTAGATTACTTTCCCATTAAGAGGGCATTAGAAGAAGACACAAATGTATGTGACCAATTGAACAACATCTACTGCAGCGTAAATCAATGATACAGCTGGCCATATATGGGTGTTAAATTGGACTTTATGGGTTGTTTATGTAGGCTTTCTACTACATACAATATTACGATTAAATTCTATCTTTACATTAATATGTGTAATTTATAAATCATAAAATGGATGTAGCAACTACAGATTGTACCTTTTTAAGTTTATCAAAAGTGTGCGAGTTTGAACATGTGTCCATTAGGCCTATGGATAGGTTCTAAAGACTGTTGACATCTTGTGGAAGCCTGATGAAGTGCAATATGACCAATATCCCACTGTATCTTCGATAGGGCATGAGTTGAAAAACTACAAACCTCAGATTTCCCACTTCCTGGTTGGATTTTTGTCTCAGGTTTTTGCCTGCCATATGAGTTCTGTTATACTCACAGACATCATTCAAACAGTTTTAGAAACTTCGGAGTGGTTTCGATCCACATCTACTAATACTATGCACATATTAGCAACTGGGCCTGAGTAGCAGGCAGTTTACTCTGGGCACCTTATTCATCCAAGCTATTCAATACTGCCCCCCAGTCCCAAAGAAGTTAAACAGCATGATCATTACTCAGGTGCACCTTGTGCTGTGGCCAATAAAAGGACACTCTAAAATGTGTAGTTTTGTCACAACACAATACCACAGATGTCTCAAGTTGAGGGAGCACGCAGTTAGTATGTTGCCTGCAGGAATGTCCACCCCACCAGAGCTGTTGCCAGATAATTTCATGTTAATTTCTCTACCATAACCCGCCTCCAACGTAATTTTGGCAGTACTTTAAATCGGCCTCACAACCGCAAACCATGGCATCATGTCGGCAAGCGGTTTGCCGATGTCAACGTTGTGAACAGAGTGCCCCATGGCGGTAGTGGGGTTATGGTATGGGTAGGAATAGGCTACGGACAACGAACACAATTACATTTTATCGATGGAAATTTGAATGCACAGAGATACCGTGATGAGATCCTGAGGCCCATTGTTGTGCCATTCATCCGTCGCCATCACCTCAGGTTTCAGAATGATAATCGCAAGGATCTGTACACAATTCCTAGAAGCTGAACATGTTCTTCCATGGCCTGCATACTGACCAGACATGTCACCCATTGAGCATGTTTGGGATGCTCTGGATCTACGTGTACGACAGCCGGTTCCAGTTCCTGCCAATATCCAGCAACTTCACACAGCCATTGAAGAGGAGTGGGACAACATTCCACAGGCCAACAATCAACAGACTGATCAACTCTATGCGAAGGTGATGTGTCACACTGCATGAGGCAAATGGTGGTCACACCAGATACTGACTGGATTTCTGATGATTAACACCCCCTACCTTTTTAAAAAAAAGTATTTGTGACCAATAGATGCATATCTGTATTCCCAGTCATGTGAAATCTAAAGATTAGGGCCTAATGAATTTGACTGATTTCCCTTTTAAATTAATTTCCAACTCAGTAAAAATCTTTGAAATTGTTACATGTTGCATTTATATTTCTGTTCTACTTCTGATCAGATCCTTACAAGTAGAACGAGAACATGGTACTTTCTAAGTCTTACTCAGCCTGGAGATTTTGTAAGTATTTTTCCAGTCGAGAACATAGGAACGTTACACTCTACCACAGGACTCTCTAACCCGGATCCTGTAAATTGTCACTCCATCCCGAATCTAGCACACCTGATTAGTATAATTAGTTGGTTGATAAACTGAATCAGGTTAGTTAGAACTGGGGTTGGAGTGAAAAACCTACAGGAGGGTAGCTCTCCAGGAACATGGTTGGAGACCCCTACCTACCCTAACCAGCACGACACAACACTCAAGTTTCAAGTTTTGTTTGTTGTATGTACGGGATACACATGGTATACATCGTCCAACGAAATGCTCACTTGCAGGTTCCTTCTCGATAATGCAACAACAATAAGAAATACCCTAACCAGCCCAACACTACACTCTACCCCTAACCAGCCCAACACTACACTCTACCCCTAACCAGCCCAACACTACACTCTACCCCTAACCAGCCCAACACTACACTCTACCCCTAACCAGCCCAACACTACACTCTACCCCTAACCAGCCCAACACTACACTCTACCCCTAACCAGCCCAACACTACACTCTACCCCTAACCAGCCCAACACTACACTCTACCCCTAACCAGCCCAACACTACACTCTACCCCTAACCAGCCCAACACTACACTCTACCCCTAACCAGCCCAACACTACACTCTACCCCTAACCAGCCCAACACTACGCTCTACCCCTAACCAGCCCAACACTACGCTCTACCCCTAACCAGCCCAACACTACGCTCTACCCCTAACCAGCCCAACACTACGCTCTACCCCTAACCAGCCCAACACTACGCTCTACCCCTAACCAGCCCAACACTACGCTCTACCCCTAACCAGCCCAACACTACGCTCTACCCCTAACCAGCCCAACACTACGCTCTACCCCTAACCAGCCCAACACTACACTCTACCCCTAACCAGCCCAACACTACACTCTACCCCTAACCAGCCCAACACTACACTCTACCCCTAACCAGCCCAACACTACACTCTACCCCTAACCAGCCCAACACTACACTCTACCCCTAACCAGCCCAACACTACACTCTACCCCTAACCAGCCCAACACTACACTCTACCCCTAACCAGCCCAACACTACACTCTACCCCTAACCAGCCCAACACTACACTCTACCCCTAACCAGCCCAACACTACACTCTACCCCTAACCAGCCCAACACTACACTCTACCCCTAACCAGCCCAACACTACACTCTACCCCTAACCAGCCCAACACTACACTCTACCCCTAACCAGCCCAACACTACACTCTACCCCTAACCAGCCCAACACTACGCTCTACCCCTAACCAGCCCAACACTACACTCTACCCCTAACCAGCCCAACACTACACTCTACCCCTAACCAGCCCAACACTACACTCTACCCCTAACCAGCCCAACACTACACTCTACCCCTAACCAGCCCTGCCTATCCAGTGACGTCTAGGCATAAATCACTCCTGTTATCTTTCCATGTCAGCTTTCATTTGATTGAGAAGGGAGGAGATTGCTCACTCTAATTTATTGTCTAATCTTTCTCAGTGCTCTCTCTCTCTCTCTCTCTCTCTCTCTATAGTTTGGAACAGATCCATTTCCCAGATTCATTTTGCAGCATAATCTCCTTCCCCTAAACCACATAAGACGGGTTCTAGAACCCGTCCAGAATCAGATCACAGCTTACAGTCCACATCCAGAATCAGAGCAAGTAATCTGTGAGTCATAGCCAAGCCTAACATTCCAAACTGCCTATGATGACTTCAGCCCCTTGATTAAAAAAAAATATATATATATATAAAAATAAAAAATATGTAAATATAAAAAAATAAAAAATAGATTACTTTGCCTTCGTTTCCTCTTCTACCCAGATAACCAAGTGGGATTTGTTATTTTTTTGTTCTCGGAGCCATGGACTGGGTACCCAAGAAACAAAATCCCCCCTCCAACTCGCTCTCTCAGTATAGGTCGTGAACACATTGAGTCACGAAATCACCTGTTTATTCCCGCAATTTTTTTTTTTTATACATAAAACACCATGTTTAACTAATGATACTGTACCTCTCACAGGTATATGCCTATCCTCAAACACACAGACAACATTAATAGACATAAATACTGATTTCACACCTAACTCCTCCTGCCAGCAGCATACCACCCTGCATCCCACTGCTGGCTTGCCTCTGAAGCTAAGCAGGGCCGGTCCTGTTTGGTCCAGATGCTGCTGGAAGTGGTGTTGGAGGTCCAGTAGGGGGCCCTCTTCCCTCTGGTCTGTGGAGATCCCAATACCCCAGGGCAATGAATGGGAAATTGCCCTGTGTAAGGTGCTGTCTTTCGGATGGGATGTTAAAACGAGTGTCCTGACTCTCTGTGGTCACTAAAGATCCCATGGCACTTATCGTAAGAGTAGGGGTGTTAACCCTGGTGTCCTGGCTAAGTTCCCAATCTGGCCTCCATACCATCATGGCCACCTAATCATCCCCAGCTTCCAATTGGCGCATTCTTCCCCAGGTTGTTTCTGTAAAACAGTCAACTTAACTTGTGAAATAAGGATAAATAACACTCCACTCCTTCATCGATAAAGTACCTTCAATGTCAAAACAACTTATCTTCCCCTCCTCCTACATCTGGCCAATCCCAACCTTCCCCTCTGGCTAGATGACTCGCTAGTGGCCAGCTAGTGGCCAGGGAGGGATGCAAACTGACAGAGATCTGCTTTGTTTTGGTCATCCATACTCTACCATCTGTCGCCGCAGCTGGATATACTGCCAAGGAGAGAAGGACAATGACCAGTGTAGGTAATACGGTAGGGTAGTGGGTTGGGGTATAGTGGGGTAGAGGGGTAGTGGGTTGGGGTATAGTGGGGTAGTGGGGTGGGGTATAGTGGGGTAGTGGGGTAGTGGGTTTGGGTATAGTGGGGTAGTGGGGTAATGGGTTGGGGTATAGTGGGGTAGTGGGGTAGTGGGTTGGGGTATAGTGGGGTAGTGGGTTGGGGTATAGTGGGGTAGTGGGTTGGGGTATAGTGGGGTAGTGGGTTTGGGGTATAGTAGGGTAGTGGGTTGGGGTATAGTGGGGTAGTGGGGTAGTGGGTTTGGGTATAGTGTGGTAGTAGGGTAGTGGGTTTGGGGTATAGAGGGTAGTGGGTTTGGGGTATAGTGGGGTAGTAAGGTAGTGGGTTGGGGTATAGTGCGGTAGTGGGGTAGTGGGTTGGGGTATAGTGGGGGTAGTGGGTTGGGGTATAGTGGGGTAGTGGGTTTGGGGTATAGTAGGGTAGTGGGTTTGGGGTATAGTGGGGTAGTGGGGTAGTGGGTTGGGGTATAGTGGGGTAATGGGGTAGTGGGTTGGGGTATAGTGGGGTAGTGGGTTTGGGGTATAGTGGGGTAGTGGGTTTGGGGTATAGTGGGGTAGTGGGTTTGGGATATAGTGGGGTAGTGGGGTAGTGGGTTTGGGATATAGTGCGGTAGTGGGTGGTGGGTTTGGGATATAGTGGGGTAGTGGGGTAGTGGGATTGGGATATAGTGGGGTAGTGGGGTAGTGGGTTTGGGATATAGTGGGGTAGTGGGTTTGGGATATAGTGGGGTAGTGGGTTTGGGGTATAGTGGGGTAGTGGGTTTGGGGTATAGTGGGGTAGTGGGGTAGTGGGATTGGGATATAGTGGGGTAGTGGGGTAGTGGGTTTGGGATATAGTGGGGTAGGGGGTTTGGGGTATAGTGGGGTAGTGGGTTGGGGTATAGTGGGGTAGTGGGTTGGGGGTATAGTGGGGTAGTGGGTTTGGGTTATAGTAGGGTAGTGGTTTTGGGGTATAGTAGGGTAGTGGGTTTGGGGTATAGTGGGGTAGTGGGTTTGGGGTGTAGTGGGGTAGTGGGTTGGGGTATAGTGGGGTAGTGGGTTGGGGTATAGTGGGGTAGTAGGGTAGTGGGTTTGGGGTATAGTGGGGTAGTGGGTTTGGGATATAGTGGGGTAGTGGGGTAGTGGGTTTGGGGTATAGTGGGGTAGTGGGGTAGTGGGTTTGGGATATAGTGGGGTAGTGGGTTTGGGGTTTAGTGGTGTAGTGGGTTTGGGGTATAGTGGGGTAGGGGGTTTGGGGTATAGTGGGGTAGTGGGTTTGGGGTATAGTGGGGTAGTGGGTTTGGGGTATAGTGGGGTAGTGGGTTTGGGGTATAGTGGGGTAGTGGGGTAGTAGGTTGGGGGTATAGCGGGGAAGTGGGTTTGGGGTATAGTAGGGTAGGGGGTTTGGGGTATAGTGGGGTAGTGGGTTGGGGTATAGTGGGGTAGTGGGTTGGGATATAGTGGGGTAGTGGGTTGGGGTATAGTGGGGTAGTGGGGTAGTGGGTTTGGGGTATAGTGGGGTAGTGGGTTTGGGGTATAGTGGGGTAGTGGGTTGGGGTATAGTAGGGTAGTGGGTTGGGGTGTAGTGGGGTAGTGGGGTGGGGTAAAGTGGGGTAGTGGGCTTGGGTGTAGTGGTTTAGGGTATAGTGGGGTAGTGGGTTGGGGTATAGTAGGGTAGTGGGTTGGGGTGTAGTGGGGTAGTGGGTGGGGGGATAGTGGGGTAGTGGATTTGGGGTATAGTGGGGTAGTGGGGTAGTGGGTTTAGGGTATAGTGGGGTGGTGGGTTGGGGTATAGTGGGGTAGTGGGTTGGGGAATAGTGAGGTAGTGGGTTGGGGTATAGTGGCTTAGTGGGTTGGGGTATAGTGGGGTAGTGGATTGGGGTATAGTGGGGTAGTGGATTGTGGTATAGTGGGGTAGCGGGTTGGGGTATAGTGGGGTAGCGGGTTGGGGTATAGTGGTGTAGCGGGTTGGGGTATAGTGGGGTAGTGGGTTGGGGTATAGTGGAGTAGTGGATTGGGGTATAGTGGGGTAGTGGTTTGGGGTGTAGTGGGTTGGGTTATAGTAGGGAGGTGGGTTGGGGTAGAGTAGGGTAGTGGGTTGGGGTGTAGTGGGTAGTGGATTTGGGGTATAGTGGGGTAGTGAGGTAGTGGGTTGGGGTATAGTGCGGTAGTGGGGTAGTGGGTTGGGGTATAGTGGGGGTAGTGGGTTGGGGTATAGTGGGGTAGTGGGTTTGGGGTATAGTAGGGTAGTGGGTTTGGGGTATAGTAGGGTAGTGGGTTAGTGGGTTGGGGTATAGTGGGGAAATGGGGTAGTGGGTTGGGGTATAGTGGGGTAGTGGGTTTGGGATATAGTGGGGTAGTGGGGTAGTGGGTTTGGGATATAGTGCGGTAGTGGGTGGTGGGTTTGGGATATAGTGGGGTAGTGGGGTAGTGGGTTTGGGATATAGTGCGGTAGTGGGTGGTGGGTTTGGGATATAGTGGGGTAGTGGGGTAGTGGGGATTGGGATATAGTGGGGTAGTGGGGTAGTGGGTTTGGGATATAGTGGGGTAGTGGGGTAGTGGGTTTGGGATATAGTGGGGTAGTGGGTTTGGGGTATAGTGGGGTAGTGGGGTAGTGGGATTGGGATATAGTGGGGTAGTGGGGTAGTGGGTTTGGGATATAGTGGGGTAGTGGGGTAGTGGGTTTGGGATATAGTGGGGTAGTGGGTTTGGGGTATAGTGGGGTAGTGGGTTTGGGGTATAGTGGGGTAGGGGGTTTGGGGTATAGTGGGGTAGTGGGTTGGGGTATAGTGGGGTAGTGGTTTTGGGGTATAGTAGGGTAGTGGGTTTGGGGTATAGTGGGGTAGTGGGTTTGGGGTATAGTGGGGTAGTGGGGTAGTGGGTTGGGGTATAGTGGGGTAGTGGGTTGGGGTATAGTGGGGTAGTAGGGTAGTGGGTTTGGGGTATAGTGGGGTAGTGGGTTTGGGATATAGTGGGGTAGTGGGGTAGTGGGTTTGGGGTATAGTGGGGTAGTGGGTTTGGGATATAGTGGGGTAGTGGGTTAGGGGGTTTAGTGGTGTAGTGGGTTTGGGGTATAGTGGGGTAGGGGGTTTGGGGTATAGTGGGGTAGTGGGTTTGGGGTATAGTGGGGTAGTGGGTTTGGGGTATAGTGGGGTAGTGGGTTTGGGGTATAGTGGGGTAGTGGGTTTGGGGTATAGTGGGGTAGTGGGGTAGTAGGTTGGGGGTATAGCGGGGAAGTGGGTTTGGGGTATAGTAGGGTAGGGGGTTTGGGGTATAGTGGGGTAGTGGGTTGGGGTATAGTGGGGTAGTGGGTTGGGATATAGTGGGGTAGTGGGTTGGGGTATAGTGGGGTAGTGGGGTAGTGGGTTTGGGGTATAGTGGGGTAGTGGGTTGGGGTATAGTAGGGTAGTGGGTTGGGGTATAGTAGGGTAGTGGGTTGGGGT
This sequence comes from Oncorhynchus mykiss, assembly GCF_013265735.2. Taxonomy (NCBI): domain Eukaryota; kingdom Metazoa; phylum Chordata; class Actinopteri; order Salmoniformes; family Salmonidae; genus Oncorhynchus; species Oncorhynchus mykiss. Next base: position 7,430,748 of record NC_048574.1, on the reverse strand, counting down.
GTAGTGGGGTAGTGGGGTGGGGTATAGTGGGGTAGTGGATTTGGGGTATAGTGGGGTAGTGGGTTTAGGGTATAGTGGGGTAGTGGGTTGGGGTAAAGTGGGGTAGTGGGCTTGAGTGTAGTGGTTTGGGGTATAATGGGGTAGTGGGTTGGGGTATAGTAGGGTAGTGGGTTGGGGTGTAGTGGGGTAGTGGGTTGGGGAATAGTGAGGTAGTGGGTTGGGGTATAGTGGCTTAGTGGGTTGGGGTATAGCGGGGTAGTGGATTGGGGTATAGTGGGGTAGTGGGTTGTGGTATAGTGGGGTAGCGGGTTGGGGTATAGTGGGGTAGCGGGTTGGGGTATAGTGGTGTAGCGGGTTGGGGTATAGTGGGGTAGTGGGTTGGGGTATAGTGGAGTAGTGGATTGGGGTATAGTGGGGTAGTGGTTTGGGGTGTAGTGGGTTGGGTTATAGTAGGGAGGTGGGTTGGGGTAGAGTAGGGTAGTGGGTTGGGGTGTAGTGGTTTGGGGTATAGTGGGGTAGTGGGTTGGGGTGTAGTGGTTTGGGGTATAGTGGGGTAGTGGGTTGGGGTATAGTGGCTTAGTGGGTTGGGGTATAGTGGGGTAGTGGATTGGGGTATAGTGGGGTAGTGGGTTGTGGTATAGTGGGGTAGCGGGTTGGGGTATAGTGGGGTAGCGGGTTGGGGTATAGTGGTGTAGCGGGTTGGGGTATAGTGGGGTAGTGGGTTGGGGTATAGTGGAGTAGTGGATTGGGGTATAGTGGGGTAGTGGTTTGGGGTGTAGTGGGTTGGGATATAGTGGGGTAGTGGGTTGGGGTATAGTGGGGTAGCGGGTTGGGGTATAGTGGGGTAGCGGGTTGGGGTATAGTGGTGTAGCGGGTTGGGGTATAGTGGGGTAGTGGGTTGGGGTATAGTGGAGTAGTGGTTTGGGGTATAGTGGGGTAGTGGGTTGGGGTATAGTGTGGTAGTGGGGTAGTGGGGTAGTGGGGTAGTGGGGTAGTGGGATTGGGATATAGTGGGGTAGTGGGGTAGTGGGTTTGGGATATAGTGGGGTAGTGGGGTAGTGGGTTTGGGATATAGTGGGGTAGTGGGTTTGGGGTATAGTGGGGTAGTGGGTTTGGGGTATAGTGGGGTAGTGGGGTAGTGGGATTGGGATATAGTGGGGTAGTGGGTTTGGGATATAGTGGGGTAGTGGGTTTGGGGTATAGTGGGGTAGTGGGTTTGGGGTATAGTGGGGTAGGGGGTTTGGGGTATAGTGGGGTAGTGGGTTGGGGTATAGTGGGGTAGTGGGTTGGGAGTATAGTGGGGTAGTGGGTTTGGGGTATAGTGTGGTAGTGGGGTAGTGGGTTGGGGTATAGTGGGGTAGTGGGTTGGGGTATAGTGGGGTAGTAGGGTAGTGGGTTTGGGTGTAGTGGTTTGGGTTATAGTAGGGAGGTGGGTTGGGGTAGAGTCGGGTAGTGGGTTGGGGTGTAGTGGTTTGGGGTATAGTGGGGTAGTGGGTTGGGGTGTAGTGGTTTGGGGTATAGTGGGGTAGTGGGTTGGGGTATAGTGGCTTAGTGGGTTGGGGTATAGTGGGGTAGTGGATTGGGGTATAGTGGGGTAGTGGGTTGTGGTATAGTGGGGTAGCGGGTTGGGGTATAGTGGGGTAGCGGGTTGGGGTATAGTGGTGTAGCGGGTTGGGGTATAGTGGGGTAGTGGGTTGGGGTATAGTGGAGTAGTGGATTGGGGTATAGTGGGGCAGTGGTTTGGGGGGTAGTGGGTTGGGGTATAGTGGGGTAGTGGGTTGGGGTATAGTGGGGTAGTGGGTTGGGGTATAGTGGGGTAGCGGGTTGGGGTATAGTGGTGTAGCGGGTTGGGGTATAGTGGTGTAGCGGGTTGGGGTATAGTGGTGTAGCGGGTTGGGATATAGTGGGGTAGCGGGTTGGGGTATAGTGGGGTAGTGGGTTGGGGTGTAGTGGGTTGGGATATAGTGGGGTAGTGGGTTGGGGTATAGTGGGGTAGTGGGTTGGGGTATAGTGGGGTAGTGGGTTGGGTATAGTGGGGTAGTGGGTTGGGGTATAGTGGGGTAGTAGTAGGTGGGGTATAGTGGGGTAGTGGGTTGGGGTATAGTGGGGTAGTAGTGGGTTGGGGTATAGTGGGTAGTAGTAGGTTGTAGTATAGTGGGGTAGTGGGTTGGGGTATAGTGAGGTAGTGGTTTGGGGTATAGTAGGGTAGTGGGTTGGGGTGTAGTGGTTTGGGGTATAGTGGGGTAGTGGGTTGGGGTATAGTGGGGTAGTGGGTTGGGGTATAGTGGGTTGGGGTATAGTGGGGTAGTGGGTTGGGTATAGTGGGGTAGTGGGTTGGGGTATAGTGGGGTAGTAGTAGGTGGGGTATAGTGGGGTAGTGGGTTGGGGGTATAGTGGGGGTAGTAGAATTGGGTGGGGTATAGTGGGGTAGTAGTAGGTTGGGGTATAGTGGGGTAGTGGGTTGGGGTATAGTGGGGTAGTGGGTTGGGGTATAGTGGGGTAGTAGGTTGGGGTATAGTGGGGTAGTGGGTTGGGGTATAGTGGGGTAGTAGTGGGTTGGGGTATAGTGGGGTAGTAGTAGGTTGGGGTATAGTGGGGTAGTGGGTTGGGGTATAGTGAGGTAGTGGTTTGGGGTATAGTAGGGTAGTGGGTTGGGGTGTAGTGGTTTGGGGTATAGTGGGGTAGTGGGTTGGGGTATAGTGGGGTAGTGGGTTGGGGTATAGTGGGGTAGTGGGTTGGGGTATAGTGGGGTAGTGGGTTGGGTATAGTGGGGTAGTGGGTTGGGGTATAGTGGGGTAGTAGTAGGTGGGGTATAGTGGGGTAGTGGGTTGGGGGTATAGTGGGGTAGTAGAATTGGGTGGGGTATAGTGGGGTAGTAGTAGGTTGGGGTATAGTGGGGTAGTGGGTTGGGGTATAGTGGGGTAGTAGTGGGTTGGGGTATAGTGGGGTAGTAGTAGGTTGGGGTATAGTGGGGTAGTGGGTTGGGGTATAGTGAGGTAGTGGGTTTGGGGTATAGTAGGGTAGTGGGTTGGGGTATAGTGGGGTAGTGGGTTGGGGTATAGTGGGGTAGTGGGTTGGGGTATAGTGGGGTAGTGGGTTGGGGTATAGTGGCTTAGTGGGTTGGGTATAGTGGGGTAGTAGTAGGTTGGGGTGTAACACACAAACACACATATACAGTCCACAAATCGATGTGTAGAAGACGATTCCCTCTACGGCAGTGGTATTCAAAGTCCGGGTCACGGGAAACTACAGTGGGATCCGCAAAATATTATTTTATGGGACAATATACAAATGTTTTTTAATGAAAGATAAATAGAAAAATACTATTTTATTAAGTACAAGTATTTATTGGTTTATTTTTATTTTGATAAGAGATGAAAATGCAATGAATTTAAGGTAAACAAAAAAAAAGGTGTAAAAATTGATTGAAATTAAGGTCGTCATTCGATTTGGGGTTCCCAGAAATTATAGCAGAAAAAACATGGGGTTCCCGCTGAAAAAGTTTGAATATCACTGGTTTATGGGCTAATTCAGGGATGGGCAACTTTGATAGGGGTGGGGGGGGGGGGGGGGCACTGAAAAATCTGAACTCATGAGGGGCCACAGTGGCTCGCGGGTCTGCTTATGCACATCCCTACCCACACATACCGGCCCTAGCCTTTTGGAGGCCGTAAGGGACATTTTTGAGCAAAACATTTTAGCGGTCCTCCCTCTCGACAACAGATTTTTTTAAAATTATTATTATGTCTGAGTTTGTTTCCTGCAATTCTACACATTATGCCATGGGGCTTCAACAAATAAGTTGCAGTTTTAAAGGGATACTTTGGGATTTTGGAATTGAGTCAGGTGAACTTGTGGATGCCATGTTGATATCTCTGTGTGCAGTTTGACGGAGCCTGGGGGTGTTTAAGCAGCATTTGGGGTGAAACTGAAAGGACTAACGGAAGCTGTGGTGCAGGGATCACAATAGAGTCCTCTGTCTGCCCGTAATGCTCATCAATCGTCCCTAGCTCTCTCGTGACTCATCCCCACACTAGCTGCTGTCAACTCCAAACAACAAAAGCAACAGAAATCCAAAAGATCAATTATTTCTCTCGGAGGGCTAATGGCTGTTTACTCTGCATCATTCCTCAGGCAAACACATGTCTGATGTCTATAGACGTGAGATAAAAGTAGTAAAACCCTATAAGAGGGTGTTCCCAAGGGGAGGAGGTTAGTGGAGGAGTTAGGGGGAGAACTAAGAAGCTCCCACCTCACTCGTTTTGTTCTACCTCTGTATCCCCTCACAAGGCTGGACATAGGCTAATATAGGGCTGACACAAGAGTGGGCCTCGTTCTACATGTCCCTGGCTCTCCCCAACTCTCCATCACTCACACCGACTACCTCTCTCTTTCTCTCTCCTTCTCGCACACCTACTACCTCTCTCTTTCTCTCTCCTTCTCTCACACCTACTACCTCTCTCTTTCTCTCTCCATCTCTCACACCCACCACCCCTCTCTTTCTCTCTCCATCGCTAACACCCACCACCTCTCTCTTTCTCTCTCCTTCTCTCACACCTACTACCTCTCTCTTTCTCTCTCCATCTCTCACACCCACCACCCCTCTCTTTCTCTCTCCATCGCTCACACCCACCACCTCTCTTTTTCTTTCTCCATCACTCACACCTACTACTTCTCTCTTTCTCTCTCCTTCTCTCACACCTACTACCTCTCTCTTTCTCTCTCCATCTCTCACACCCACCACCCCTCTCTTTCTCTCTCCATCGCTCACACCCACCACCTCTCTCTTTCTCTCTCCATCTCTCACACCCACCACCTCTCTCTTTCTCTCTCCATCTCTCACACCCACCACCCCTCTCTTTCTCTCTCCATCGCTCACACCCACCACCTCTCTCTTTCTCTCTCCATCACTCACACCTACTACTTCTCTCTTTCTCTCTCCTTCTCTCACACCTACTACCTCTCTCTTTCTCTCTCCATCTCTCACACCCACCACCTCTCTCTATCTCTCACACCCACCACCTCTCTCTTTCTCTCTCCATGACTCACACCCACCACCTCTCTCTTTCTCTCCCAATCTCTCACACCCACCACCTCTCTCTTCTCTCACACCCACCACCTCTCCCTTTCTCTCTCCATCTCTCACACCCACTACCTCTCTCTTTGTCTCCATCTCTCACACCCACTACCTCTCTCTTTATCTCTCACACCCACCACCTGTCTCTTTCTCTCCGTCTCTCACACCCACTACCTCTATCTTTCTCTCTCCATCTCTCACACCCACTACCTCTCTCTTTCTCTCTCCATCACTCACACCTACTACCTCTCTCTTTCTCTCACCATTACTCACACCCACTACCTCTCTCTTTCTCTCTCCATCTCTCACACCCACTACCTCTCTCTTTCTCTCTCCATCACTCACACCTACTACCTCTCTCTTTCTCTCTTCATCACGCAAACCTACTACCTCTCTCTTTCTCTCTCCTCTCACACCTACTACCTCTCTCTCTCCTTCTCTCACACCTACTACTTCTCTCTTTCTCTCTCCTTCTCTCACACCTACTACCTCTCTCTTTCTCTCTCCATCTCTCACACCCACCACCTCTCTTTCTCTCTCCATCTCTCACACCCACCACCTCTCTCTTTCTCTCTCCATCACTCACACCCACCACCTCTCTCTTTCTCTCCACATCTCTCACACCCACCACCTCTCTCTTCTCTCACACCCACCACCTCTCCCTTTCTCTCTCCATCTCTCACACCCACCACCTCTCTCTTTCTCTCTCCATCTCTCACACCCACTACCTCTCTTTTTCTCTCTCCATCTCTCACACCCACCACCTCTCTCTTTCTCTCCCCATCTCTCACCTCACAACCACCACCTCTCTCTTTCTCTCCATCTCTCACACGCACCACCTCTCTCTTTCTCTCCATCTCTCAGACCCATCACCTCTCTCTTTCTCTCCATCTCTCACACCTACTACCTCTCTCTTTCTCTCTCCACCTCTCACACCCACCACCTCTCTCTTTCTCTCCATCTCTCACACCCACCACCTCTCTCTTCTCTCTCCTTCTCTCACACCCACCACCTCTCTCTTTCTCTCTCCATCTCTCACACCCACCACCTCTCTCTTTCTCTCTCCAGCACTCACACCCACCACCTCTCTCTTTCTCTCTCCATCTCTCACACCTACCACCTCTCTCTTCTCTCTCCTTCTCTCACACCCACCACCTCTCTCTTTCCATCTCTCACACCCACTACCTCTCTCTTTCTCTCTCCATCACTCACACCCACCACCTCTCTCTTTCTCTCTCCATCTCTCACACCCACCACCTCTCTCTTTCTCTCCATCTCTCACACCCAGCACCTCTCTCTTTTTCTCTCCTTCTCTCACACCCACAACCTCTCTCTTTCTCTCTCTCCATCACTCACACCCACCACCTCTCTTTCTCTCTCAATCTCTCACACCCACAACCTCTCTCTTTCTCTCCCCATCTCTCACACCAACAAGCTCTCTCTTTCTCTCCCCATCTCTCACACCCACCATTTCTCTCTTTCTCTCCCCATCTCTCACACCCATCACCTTTCCATCACTCACCTCACCTCACACCTACTACCTCTCTTTCTCTCCATCTCCCACACCTACTACCTCTCTCTTTCTCTCCATTCTCTCACACCCACAACCTCTCCCTTTCTCTCCCCATCTCTCACACCCATCATCTTTCCATCACTCACCTCACACCCACCATTTCTCTCTTTCTCTCCCCATCTCTCACACCCACCACCTCTCTCTTTCTTTCTCACACCCACTACCTCTCTCTTTCTCCCCATCACTCACACCCACCCACCTCTCTCTTTCTCTCCCCATCTCTCACACCCACCCACCTCTCTCTTTCTCTCCCCATCTCCCTCTCACCCTTACTGTCCTTTATCTTGCCTCACTACCTTGTTTCCCCTCTTTATCTCTAAGCTAAAGTGACATCTCTCCTTCACTCAGGCTGCAGAGCACCAAGACGGCGCGCGCTACCTGACGTCACGAGCTATGAGAGGATGGCTGGTTAAGGAGAGAGAGAGAGAGAGAGAGAGAGAAAGGAGGATGTGTGTGTGTGTGTGTGTGTGTCGGGGGGGGGGGGGGTTGCTTCAAGTAGCTCTTTGCTGTTATATAACCATACACGACTGCAGTTTTTTATAGATTTTTTTTTCTCTCTCTCTCTCTCTCTCTCTCTCTCTCTCTCTCTCTCTCTCTCTCTCTCTCTCTCTCTCTCTCTCTCTCTCTCTCTCTCTCTCTCTCTCTCTCTCTCTCTCTCTCTCTCTCTCTCTCTCTCTCTCTCTCTCTCTCTCTCTCTCTCTCTCTCTCTCTCTCTCTCTCTCTCTCTCTCTCTCTCTCTCTCTCTCTCTCTCTCTCTCTCTCTCTCTCTCTCTCTCTCTCTCTCTCTCTCTCTCTCCCTCTCATTGCAGCTGCTAAAGGCTTCTAAAAATACAATGGATAAAAGTTGTATAACCCAGAAGGCATGAAGAAAAACCAAGAGTTAGTAACTGTGTTGGTATGAAAGCAGGTTCATGTTACTAGTAAGGGCGATAACTGTCTATGCTACAACATACTGAGGCAGGATTTATCAGGATGGGGCAGTATATTCACATTATACTGAGGCAGGATTTATCAGGATGGGGCAGTATATTCACAACATACTGAGAAAGGATTGATCAGGATGGGGCAGTATATTCACAACATAGAGGCAGGATTTACCATTTGGCAGATTTGAGTAATAGCCAGATAGTAATAGTCTACTGTAATTTGTAATCCGGAGAAGGCTTGGGTTGGAGCTGCCGCTGGGGTTGAGGTAGGGGCTGGGGTTGGGGCTGGGATAAGGATGGGGGCTGGGGATTAGGATGGGGCTGGGGATAGGATGGGGTTGGGGCTGGGGATTGGGGTTGGGGATAAGGATGGGGCTGGGGGATAAGGATGGGGCTGGGTCTGGGGGGATAAGGGGATGGGGTTGGGGATGGGGGGGATAAGGGGATGGGGTTGGGGATGGGGGATAAGGATGGGGTTGGGGATAAGGATGGGGTTGGGGGTTGGGGATAAGGATGGGGTTGGGGATGGGGCTGGGGGGATAAGGATGGGGTTGGGGATTTGGCTGGGTCTGGGGGGATAAGGATGGGGCTGGGGGGATAAGGATGGGGTTGGAGATGGGGATGGGGGGGAGGATGGGGTTGGGGATGGGGTTGGGGATGGGGGGGATAAGGGGATGGGGTTGGGGATGGGGGGGGAAGGATGGAGTTGGGGATGGGGATGGGGTTGGGGATGGGGGGGATAAGGGGATGGGGTTGGGGATGGGGGGATAAGGATGGGGTTGGGGTTGGGGGATAAGGATGGGGTTGGGGCTGGGTCTGGGGGGATAAGGATGGGGTTGGAGATGGGGCTGGGTCTGGGCCTGGGGGGATAAGGATGGGGTTGGGGATGGGGCTGGGGGATAAGGATGGGGTTGGGGATGGGGGGATAAGGATGGGGTTGGGGATGGGGGGATAAGGATGGGGTTGGAGATGGAGCTGGGGCTGGGTCTGGGGGATACGGATGGGGTTGGGGATGGGGGATAAGGATGGGGTTGGAGACTGGGGATGGGGGATAAGGATGGGGTTGGAGACGGGGGGAGAAGGATGGGGGCTGGGGATTAGGATGCAATGATTAGGATGCAATGATTAGGATGCAATGATTCTTTTACATTACATACTGACCTTAACCCTGGAGAACATGATTCCTTTACATTACATACTGACTGGCTGACTTGCTGGCTAATACTACAGCCAGCTTCTGCAATGGACTCTGTGTCTGTGTTATTACAGTGTAGTACGGTAACTGCTTAGTGACAACCTAACGTTCAACATTAGAGCGCCCTGTTCAAGGCAATTATGCCATGCCCTCTATGGACTAGTAGTCTGTGACAGAGCATTTCCTCAGAGGTGAATATAGCCAATCACTATTGGCTTGTGTACTCATTAAGGTGAATAGCCTGCTATGCTCTCTTCCTTCTCTATTCTATTGATGTAATAGAGACCGAATATACTACTGGGTGTCAGTGGAGCCTGCTGAGGGGAGGACGGCTCACAGTAAAGGCTGGAACGGAGCAAATGGAATGGCATCAAACACCTGGAAACCACAATCAAGTGTATTCATTTATAAAGCCTGTCTTACATCAGCTGATATCTCAAAGTGCTGTAACAGAAACCCAGCCTAAAACCCCAAACAGAAACCCAGCCTAAAACCCCAAACAGAAACCCAGCCTAAAACCCCAAACAGCAAGCAATGCAGGTGTAGAAGCACGGTGGCTAGGAAAAACTCCCTAGAAAGGCCAAAACCTAGGAAGAAACCTAGAAAGGAAACAGAATATGAGGGGTGGCCAGTCCTCTTCTGGCTGTGCCGGGTGGAGATTATAACAGAACATGGCCAAGATGTTCAAATGATCATAGATGACCAGCAGGGTCAAATAATAATATTATTAATAATAAAAGGATGTTTGGTGTATTTGATACCATTCCACTGATTCTGCTCCAGCCATTACCTCTAGCCCATCCTCCCCAATTAAGGTACCACCAACCTACTGTGTTGGGTAGATTGTACCTTCATGTTTGTTTGGTCAGGATAAGGATAAGAGATAGGCTTGACAGGCTACCACATTGGACATACATCCCAGGCCAGGGACCACTACCACATACTGACCTGACCATATCATCCACTATCTCAGCTAGTGTTTATACACCGAGTAGTCAATATCATCATTCTGATTATATCAAGCCCCCTTATGCATTTCTCAATAGTAGGCCAATGATAAAAAGGTGCTGAGTCCGATTCCTGAAATGGTGCAATACGGGTACTGCACCTTGGCACATTCTGCGACACGCCTCGTACAAGTATCTGCTACGCCCTCCTTGCGACGAGGTCGAGGAGAATGCAATGATACAGCATTGGCTGCAACAATGCCGGTTATCTTAGAGATGGAATTCAGAACCATTCCGACCATTCTAACACGCTCCAGTCTGCCCCCACTGCAATATGACAACCAAAGAACGTTCTAGAAGGATTTCTGCTACCACCCACGTTTCACGTTCCCAGGATGATATTTTACCGACACATTGTATTTTGCGAAAATCGATATAGGCTACAACAGTCAGCTAACGTTTGCTTTATTCTACACAGCGCGTGCTACTGACTTTGTGTGTGGTGCGTAAACGTATTTCCTCACAATGTTAGATAGAACTAATACAACATGGATCTTCGCGGGAAATTGTCATGGTTAGAGATCAGTATCACAATCAGGGGATTGAGCCATCCCTACCTCCAGCCATGTCACTATTTTAAACAGTAGCTTAAAGTAAAGGCTACAGTGCCACTGAATTGCTTGTTCTCTCTGGTGTCTACCCCTAAAAGCACATCATTTTACACGAAGATTCCCCTGCCTCTCCTTGCCAATATTATCCGTTTCCCATTTCATTCAGTTAGATCAACAAGTAAACAAACAGGTTTCATCGCCAGAGCCGTTATTCCGTTATTACTCCCCATCATTGTTGCCATGCTGTCTAGCTGATTAAAAAGCACCACCGTAAAAAAAGGCACCGCCCCAAGATCAAACAGTCCGCATTCAGTTTTTGTTTCCTTCATCTGACAGCTCGTGGCCACACTGACAACCACTTTATCCTATAAGGCAATACTTGACCATAACTCAATGTTTCACTAAACATGCCTTTCATTTAGATAACGAATGTGGTGGTGCAAACAATTGCTGGATTTAAAACAAAACGGATATGTATTGTAGTAAGTAAGCTATGGGCCTGTCACGTTCCCGAAAATGTAAATGGCATGATATGTTGGCTATCACCTGTCTTATTCAAGGTAAAGGTTTTGTCATAATAATGATCTTTCAGGGCATGTTTAATACACCGAATATGCATCTAATTAAATATGGAATACTATAAACAGGCAACGATGATTGCCATAGGATAGATACATCGCAATTGTTATGTATGTAAATGTATATATCATTTTTAAACGGGAGGAAATTACACCGTTAGTGGCGGATATTTATGATCGCTTATTAAACTCAGAAATACGATTCCAAAGCAGAACTTACCGATTTCATGGCTGCTGCCATATCATCATATCTTTCAGCCTGTTCGGCCAGCCTGGCTTTCTGCACCAGTGGCTCGCGATCTACCATTCTAGCTGTCGTTGATACAATGCTATTCTAGAATTGTTCAAGTTTTAAATGATAATGTGTCACTTTCAGCAATGCAGCGAAATGTTACCAGAACTCCTCTTGCTTCAGCTGCTCCCGGCTGTCTGTGCGTACGGACGAGACACTCCCTCCCCAACATTACCACTTTCCCTGGATTGCGTCAGCGCCAGAAAAAAAGGCGTGTCAGTGTGTAGTGATGTAACAATCCTTATTGGGAGCACAGTCAGTGCCTGATAATGGTTAACGAATAGGATTCTACCGTTAGAATCATACGCTTTTACTCTGTGCAGGGTGCTGTAGTGGTATCGAGGTGGTATGTTGTATTCTAAACCATTTAACCACACCCTATAATTGAACATTCGTAGACTAAGAGAGAGGGTTATTGTCATACACATGCTGTGACAGTAGGTCTAGTGTAGACTTCCCGTAGGGTCTCTATAGGGAGAACTTGTAGAGCCTAGGGTACCTTTCATGTTTAGTCACAATCTGATTTGATTAGAATAGCATGTTGCAGTAATTGACTAGCCTCTATGTTGAGCAGCAGAGTGCAGGTCTAATAGGCTACAGAACAAATCCACCAAGAGCCATCATCATTCCTGGGTTCAAACTGCCCAAGCAGCTCTACCATGTCAGTCAGCCAACCTGACCACAGATTAACCACCGCACTGACCACAGATTAACCACCGCCTGACCACAGATTAACCACAGCCTGACCACAGATTAACCACAGCCTAACCACAGATTAACCACAGTTTAACCACAGATTAACCACCGCCTGACCACAGATTAACCACCGCCTAACCACAGATTAACCACCGCACTGACCACAGATTAACCACCGCCTGACCACAGATTGACCACCGCACTGACCACAGCTTGACCACCGCACTGACCACAGCCTGACCACCGCACTAACCACAGCCTGACCACCGCACTGACCACAGCTTAACCACAGCCTCACCACAGATTAACCATAGCCTGACCACCGCACTGACCACAGCCTGACCACCGCACTGACCACAGCCTGACCAGAGCTTAACCACAGCTTAACCACAGCCTGACCACAGCCTGACCAGAGATTAACCACAGTTTAACCACAGCACTGACCACAGCTTAACCACAGCCTGACCACAGCCTGAGCACCGCACTGACCACAGCCTGACCACCGCACTGACCACAGCCTGACCACAGCCTAACCACAGCACAGACCACAGCCTAACCACAGCCTAACCACAGCCTGACCACAGCATGGCCACAGACTGACCACAGCCTGACCACAGCCTGACCACAGCACTGACCACAGCCTGACCACAGCCTGACCACAGCCTGACCACAGCCTAACCACAGCTTAACCATGTACCTTACTTAACCATCAAAGAATTCACCTACTACCAGGTTGCTGGCTTGTGAGCTAAATTTTTGAGCACCTTGACGAGAGAGGGAAAGGGAGAGACAGAGACAGAGACAGAGACAGAGAGAGAGAGAGAGAGAGAGAAAGAGACAGAGACGACAGAGAGAGAGAGACAGAGACGACAGAGACGACAGAGAGAGAGAGAGAGAGAGACGTAATGTACTGAGCAAATGTCAAATTGGCTTTTTACCAGATTACTGTACAACAGACCATGTATTCACCCTGCACACCCTAATTGACAACCAAACAAACCAAAACAAAGGCAAAGTCTTCTCATGCATTGTTGATTTCAAAAAAGCCTTCGACTCAATCTGGCATGAGGGTCTGCTATACAAACTGATGGAAAGTGGTGTTGGGGGTAAAACATACGACATTATAAAATCCATGTACACAAACAACAAGTGTTGTTTAAAATTGGCAAAAAACACAC
>NC_048574.1:7392675-7415175 GCF_013265735.2 Oncorhynchus mykiss | reverse complement strand
TGTTGTGTATGTTTCCCTGGGGAGTGGTCATCTACTTGAGAACAACTGTTGATACAGTTCAATCAGAGCAATCTATACCAGAGCCCTCAAAACGTTGTAGTAAGTTATTCCATTGATCAGTTAATCAGTTAGATTAGAAGACAAGGGCTCTGGAAGTCAACTTTGTGATCCCCCGTATCATCAGAGGTTCACTAAGGTTCACCTGGTCTGCTCTGATAACTCTGACATGATGAAGACCTTAGTCACAGGAAGGATGTCTTTCTCTGACATGATGAAGACCTTAGTCACATGAAGGACATCTTTCTCTGACATGATGAAGACCTTAGTCACAGGAAGGACATCTTTCTCTGACATGATGAAGATCTTAGTCACAGGAAGGACATCTTTCTCTATTTTTATTATTCTTTTCTATACTGTGTGTCTTATTTAGGTTTGGCCTGCAGGCTTCCAGAGAGGCTGATTACCCCCAGAGAGGCTGATTACCCGAGAGGCTGATTACCCCCAGAGAGGCTGATTACCCCTAGAGAGGCTGATTACCCCCAGAGAGGCTGATTACCCCTAGAGAGGCTGATTACCCCCAGAGAGGCTGATTACCCCCAGAGAGGCTGATTACCCCCAGAGAGGCTGATTACCCCCAGAGAGGCTGATTACCCCTAGAGGGGCTGATTACCCCCAGAGAGGCTGATTAACCCAGAGAGGCTGATTACCCCCAGAGAGGCTGATTACCCCCAGAGAGGCTGATTACCCCCAGAGAGGCTGATTACCCCCAGAGAGGCTGATTACCCCCAGAGAGGCTGATTACCCCCAGAGAGGTTGATTAACCCAGAGAGGCTGATTAACCCAGAGAGGCTGATTACCCCAGAGAGGCTGATTACCCCAGAGAGGCTGATTACCCCCAGAGAGGCTGATTACCCCCAGAGAGGCTGATTACCCCCAGAGAGGCTGATTACCTCAGAGAGGCTGATTGAGGCTGATTAACCCAGTGAGGCTGATTAACCCAGAGAGGCTGATTAACCCAGAGAGGCTGATTGAGGCTGATTACCCCCAGAGAGACTGATTAACCCAGAGAGGCTGATTGAGGCTGATTAACCCAGAGAGGCTGATTAACCCAGAGAGGCTGATTAACCCAGAGAGGCTGATTAACCCAGAGAGGCTGATTGAGGCTGATTAACCCAGTGAGGCGGATTAACCCAGAGAGGCTGATTAACCCAGAGAGGCTGATTAACCCAGAGAGGCTGATTACCCCCAGAGAGGCTGATTACCCCCAGAGAGGCTGATTACCCCTAGAGGGGCTGATTACCCCCAGAGAGGCTGATTAACCCAGAGAGGCTGATTAACCCAGAGAGGCTGATTACCCCTAAGAGGCTGATTACCCCCAGAGAGGCTGATTAACCCAGAGAGGCTGATTAACCCAGAGAGGCTGATTAACCCTAAGAGGCTGATTACCCCCAGAGAGGCTGATTACCCCAGAGAGGCTGATTACCCCCAGAGAGGCTGATTACCCCCAGAGAGGCTGATTAACCGAGAGGCTGATTACCCCCAGAGAGGCTGATTACCTCAGAGAGGCTGATTGAGGCTGATTAACCCAGTGAGGCTGATTAACCCAGAGAGGCTGATTAACCCAGAGAGGCTGATTAACCCAGAGAGGCTGATTGAGGCTGATTACCCCCAGAGAGGCTGATTAACCCAGAGAGGCTGATTGAGGCTGATTAACCCAGTGAGGCTGATTAACCCAGAGAGGCTGATTAACCCAGAGAGACTGATTAACCCAGAGAGGCTGATTGAGGCTGATTAACCCAGTGAGGCTGATTAACCCAGAGAGGCTGATTAACCCAGTGAGGCTGATTAACCCAGAGAGGCTGATTACCCCAGTGAGGCTGATTAACCAACCCAGAGAGCCTGATTACCCCAGAGAGGCTTGACTTCTCCATTCTATATTTCATGCACTCCAAAATTCAGCTCAGCAGGGAGGAGGAGAGGATAGAGGGATGACTGTGTGGAATGGTGACTATGGGGTGACAGTGGGAATGGTGACTATGGGGTGACCAGTGTGTGTGCCTGAGTGCGATGACTACAGAGGATTTGTGTGTGTGTGTATGTGTGTAGGTGTGTAGGTGTGTGTGTAGGTGTGTGTGTAGGTGTGTGTGTAGGTGTGTGTGAAGGTGTGTGTGTGTGTAGGTGTGTGCGCGCGCGCGTGTGTGTGTGTGTGTGTATAGGTGTGTAGGTGTGTGTAGGTGTCTGTGTAGGTGTGTAGGTGTGTAGGTGTGTGTAGGTGTGTAGGTGTGTGTAGGTGTGTGTGTAGGTGTGTGTAGGTGTGTAGGTGTGTAGGTGTGTGTAGGTGTGTGTGTAGGTTTGTGTAGGTGTGTGTAGGTGTGTAGGTGTGTAGGTGTGTAGGTGTGTAGGTGTGTGTAGGTGTCATGGCCTAATTTTCATTGTTTTTATTCACATATTTGAAGAGTCTTATTTATTCCTGTTTCTCCTTTATATTTATCACTACTGCAGTATATTATTTAATCAAACGTTTTATATTACTTTTTTTTCCCGTGAGTGTTTGACTTGTTGAGTGAATGAGGCAATGATTGAGTCCACTAGCTGTCTGGTTTGGAACCAGGCCGGCGTACCTGAACAGCATGGGGTTAACGAGCTTCCACCTGCATAAAGCCTGATCCAAATGACATTGAACAGGCAAACGATGGAACGCAGGATTCACCCAGACCGCTGTTGACGACGCCTGGGGAAAGAGGAGCTGCTACTGGGAGAGACCATTATCCTGCTCGGTCGAGGCAAACGACCGCAGCTCTGAGTAACACTATGTTGTTCGATTGATTGACCGATTCAGCTTCTCTCTCGCCACTTCAAGTCAGCCGGTGCGCTAAGGACGCGGCATTGGGGCGGCAGGAAGTCTAGCAGTTAAGAGCATTGGGCCAGTAACCGAAAGGTTGTTGGTTTGAATCCCTGAGCCGACTAGGTGAAAAATCTGTCTGTACCCTTGAACAAGTCATTTAACGCCAAGGTAAGTCGCTCTGGATAAGAGTGTTTGCTAAATGATGTAAGATGAGACCACAGTGACTCCCGCTCTTGGACCAGGCTGGCACCGAACCAAAGCACTCTGGTGAATGTGAGCCTGGGCTTGTTCTTGTGTGTTCGGGTTTTAATTACCCTCTTTTAACTAAAAGGGGAATATTATTAAAGAAGAACCTTAGATTTTGACCAGAATAATCAGGATAACGCTGACAAGTCAGGACATATTGCCTCACAAGGAGAACGTCAATTTTAGGGTTAAGGTTTAGGGGCGGCAGGGTAGCCTAGTGGTTAGAGCCGAAAGGTTGCAAGTTCGAATCCCCGAGCTGATAAGGTCTGTCGTTCTGCCCCTGAACAGGCAGTTAACCCACTGTTCCTAGGCCACCATTGAAAATAAGAATTTGTTCATAACTGACTTAAAGGTAAAAAATAAATAGGGGTTAGGGAAAATAGGCTTTGAATGGAAATCATTTTGGTCTAATTGTTGGTCCTCACAAGTACAGTAAAACCAACGTGTGTTTACTTCACTATGTACCTAGAATCGGAGTCTAATGGCGCATAGAGCCTGGTAACAGTGTAGGACTGTTTGGAAATTAGAGGGTGTGTAATTACTGAGTGACACGCTAATCAATATAAATTCCGGAGCAAATTCCAGCCACCGTGGCTCTAAATCGAGGCAGCGAGCCTGCTACAGTTGGGACTTTGATGAATGGAGAAAAGCGGCAATTAAAAATAAATGTTGTATCATGTCTGCCATATTTTTTTTGCCACAACCAATTGAGTTTGGGTATTTACAGTTTATGTGAAATGTCACCCCCTTATCTTTGTTGTCTTTATTATTTTGGTTAGGTGTTTTTGTTTTTTGTGTTTTTGTCCTGTCTAGGGTTTATGTCCTGTCTAGGGTTTTTGTCCTGTCTAGGGTTTTTGTCCTGTCTAGGGTTTATGTCCTGTCTAGGGTTTATGTACTGTCTAGGGTTTTTGTCCTGTCTAGGGTTTATGTCCTGTCTAGGGTTTATGTCCTGTCTAGGGTTTATGTCCTGTCTAGGGTTTTTGTCCTGTCTAGGGTTTATGTCCTGTCTAGGGTTTTTGTCCTGTCTAGGGTTTATGTCCTGTCTAGGGTTTATGTCCTGTCTAGGGTTTATGTCCTGTCTAGGGTTTTTGTCCTGTCTAGGGTTTTTGTCCTGTCTAGGGTTTTTGTCCTGTCTAGGGTTTTTGTCCTGTCTAGGGTTTATGTCCTGTCTAGGGTTTTTGTCCTGTCTAGTGTTTATGTCCTGTCTAGGGTTTTTGTCCTGTCTAGGGTTTTTGTCCTGTCTAGGGTTTTTGTCCTGTCTAGGGTTTTTGTCCTGTCTAGGGTTTTTGTCCTGTCTAGGGTTTATGTCCTGTCTAGGGTTTATGTCCTGTCTAGGGTTTTTGTCCTGTCTAGGGTTTTTGTCCTGTCTAGGTTTTTTGTCCTGTCTAGGGTTTTTGTCCTGTCTAGGGTTTATGTCCTGTCTAGGGTTTATGTCCTGTCTAGGGTTTTTGTCCTGTCTAGGGTTTTTGTCCTGTCTAGGGTTATTGTCCTGTCTAGGGTTTATGTCCTGTCTAGGGTTTTTGTCCTGTCTAGGGTTATTGTCCTGTCTAGGGTTTTTGTCCTGTCTAGGGTTTTTGTCCTGTCTAGGGCTTTTGTATGTTTATGGGGTTGTTTTACTAGTCTAGGTGTTTTATACGTCTATGGTTGCCTTAAATTGGTTCTCAATTAGAGGCAGCTGTTTATCGTTGTCTCTGATTGGGAACCGTATTTAGGCAGCCATATTCCTTGGGTAATTTGTGGGTGTATCGTCTATGTATTAGTTGCCTGTGTCTGCACTTGTTCTATATAGCGTCACGTTAGTTTTGTTGTTTTTGTAAATTTGTTGAAGTGTTCATTAAAATAGAAGATGTATTCACATCACGCTGCGCCTTGGTCTCATCCATACAACGAACGTGACGTGAAAACTATTTCTAAGAAGCGTACTGTGAGATTTTTTTTCCAAACTTTAACACTCTTGTGCTGGTCGCACTTTGAAGTCTACAATGTAGAGAGTGGGGAGAGGTCAAGGGTTATGCTAGATGGTGATGAATCGAGATCACAGCGGTTGCTTTCATCCACTTCTGTCATAGGCTTCCATTCAATAGAATTTTAAACTCCTTCCTGAGGAGCTGTGAAACCAGACGTTTGGGGACGGCTGGTGAACAACATTACTCAGCCTACTGTGGCAGTCCTCCCTGCAGCAAAAGGACAATATCTAAATTCTCATCGGACAAATTAGTTATATTTCCATAGTCCCAGTCAGTCTTACGTGCACAGATAACTCCAGCGTCTTCATGGTGTCCACAGTTGTGCTGTCCCCAGCCCAGATTGAAACAATTCTCCAGTTTCATTTCACTGCCCGTACAGTCCACGTTGTCCAGCAAGATGGGACCCGAGCCGTAGCCGAAGAAGGCCAGGATCTTGGCGGCGATAGCGGGACCACAACCCAGCTGCCTACACACCACCTGGGCGTTGGGCAGCTGCCAGTCGTCGTCACACACCGTGCCCCAGAGGTTACCGTGGAACACTTCAACGCGACCCTCGCAGCTGCTATTACCGTTCACCACGCGGAGGACGGGACGCTCTGGAGGAGGAGACACACAGAGAGGCACATTCTTCATGGTGTATTAGTAAAAGGTGTTGCTATGGTTTCCTTGTTGCACAATGGATTTAATCTACAAATGGAATATTACAGTGCCTTGTGAAAGTATTCGGCCCCCTTGAACTTTGCGACCTTTTGCCACATTTCAGGCTTCAAACATAACGATATAAAACTGTATTTTTTGTGAAGAATCAACAACAAGTGGGACACAATCATGAAGTGGAACGAGATTTATTGGATATTTCAAACTTTTTTAACAAATCAAAAACTGAAAAATTGGGCGTGCAAAATTATTCAGCCCCCTTAAGTTAATACTTTGTAGCGCCACCTTTTGCTGCGATTACAGCTGTAAGTCACTTGGGGTATGTCTCTATCAGTTTTGCACATCGAGAGACTGACATTTTTTCCCATTCCTCCTTGCAAAACAGCTCGAGCTCAGTGAGGTTGGATGGAGAGCATTTGTGAACAGCAGTTTTCAGTTCTTTCCACAGATTCTCGATTGGATTCAGGTCTGGACTTTGACTTGGCCATTCTAACACCTGGATATGTTTATTTTTGAACCATTCCATTGTAGATTTTGCTTTATGTTTTGGATCATTGTCTTGTTGGAAGACAAATCTCCGTCCCAGTCTCAGGTCTTTTGCAGACTCCATCAGGTTTTCTTCCAGAATGGTCCTGTATTTGGCTCCATCCATCTTCCCATCAATTTTAACCATCTTCCCTGTCCCTGCTGAAGAAAAGCAGGCCCAAACCATGATGCTGCCACCACCATGTTTGACAGTGGGGATGGTGTGTTCAGCTGTGTTGCTTTTACACCAAACATAACGTTTTGCATTGTTGCCAAAAAGTTAAATTTTGGTTTCATCTGACCAGAGCACCTTCTTCCACATGTTTGGTGTGTCTCCCAGGTGGCTTGTGGCAAACTTTAAACGACACTTTTTATGGATATCTTTAAGAAATGGCTTTCTTCTTGCCACTCTTCCATAAAGGCCAGATTTGTGCAATATACGACTGATTGTTGTCCTATGGACAGAGTCTCCCACCTCAGCTGTAGATCTCTGCAGTTCATCCAGAGTGATCATGGGCCTCTTGGCTGCATCTCTGATCAGTCTTCTCCTTGTATGAGCTGAAAGTTTAGAGGGACGGCCAGGTCTTGGTAGATTTGCAGTGGTCTGATACTCCTTCCATTTCAATATTATCGCTTGCACAGTGCTCCTTGGGATGTTTAAAGCTTGGGAAATATTTTTGTATCTAAATCCGGCTTTAAACTTCTTCACAACAGTATCTCGGACCTGCCTGGTGTGTTCCTTGTTCTTCATGATGCTCTCTGCGCTTTTAACGGACCTCTGAGACTATCACAGTGCAGGTGCATTTATACGGAGACTTGATTACACACAGGTAGATTGTATGTATCATCATTAGTCATTTAGGTCAACATTGGATCATTCAGAGATCCTCACTGAACTTCTGGAGAGAGTTTGCTGCACTGAAAGTAAAGGGGCTGAATAATTTTGCACGCCCAGTTTTTCAGTTTTTGATTTGTTAAAAAAGTTAGAAATATCCAATAAATGTCGTTCCACTTCATGATTGTGTCCCACTTGTTGTTGATTCTTCACAAAAAAATACAGTTTTATATCTTTATGTTTGAAGCCTGAAATGTGTCAAAAGGTCGCAAAGTTCAAGGGGGCCGAATACTTTCGCAAGGCACTGTATGTATTATAAACTGGGTGGTTTGAGCCCTGAATGCTGATTGGCTGACAGCCGTGGTATATCAGACCGTATACCATGGGTATGACAAAACAATGATGTTTTACTGCCCTAATGATGTTGGTAAGCAGTTTATAATAGCAATAAGGCACCTCGGGGGTTTGTGGTATATGGCCAATATACCATGGCTAAGGGGTGTGTCCAGGCACTCCGCGATGCGTCGTGCCTAACAGCCATTAGCAGTGGTATATTGGCCATATACAACACCCCCTCGTGCCTTATTGCTTAAATAATAAGCAAGTATTATAACAGATATATCTGTTTAGAGTACATTAGCTGGAGATAATTCCATTCATTTGTCACATGGGGGGGGGGCTGCAGCATCACCACTACCTTTGGTTGTGATAGCAACCATTGTCTTTGTCACGGTAGTTGTAGTAGTGGTCTTGACTGGCTCTGTTCGGTCGGTCACTAGAATAACACAAACGATGCATTAGAATCAGAATAATGAGTCGGTCTACACCGGCAAGCTGATGCCTACAGTAGACGGCTGACCGTTTCCCATCCTCTGTGAGGAGAGGGGGGGGGGGGGGGTCGAATTAGGAATTACAATACTAGAATTTAGAATACCAGAATGGACATTAACCTTCTTATGATAGTATAAAAGGTCAGCCATTTTGGTCAGGGAATTGGTCAACCTTAGTTTGCCAGGGCTGTGATAAGATATTGTGTGAAACAATTCATTTGTAGAATGTGTCTGCACTGCGTGTTTGTTAGCTAGCTAGCCAGCCAGTTTTAGAGGAATGATTCTATAAACTGATCAAATTAACTACCCATATGCCAACATTCCATTCAAACAATACAGTCATTCCACAGCTTAGACAAGTTGTAGCTCGCAAGTACTGATATTGTATCATATAATATCACAGCTTGGAAACAAACATAAAAAAAAATATATGGTCTTTTTATATATATTTTAAAGGTTATTTATACAGAAAATTGGCATAAAACCCGTATAAACCCATGTTTATAATATGACAATATTTTTGGTTGACTGTGATTCTATTACACCATTTCTGATACACATCACATGCCTTACTTTTATTTTCCTGCATTAGTCAAATCAGGAAATGCATCACTTTTGCCTCTACTGCATTCATTCCAATTAGACTGACCAAAATGGCTGCCATTTTCACCATGTTCTGGAACTTTGAGGGTTTAGAAAATACTGTAGCCCCTCTAGTAATTTAATAGGATCTCTATGGGGGTGACTTCCTTTACTTGCTCCATCACCACCATGTACTGAGTGGCACCGCTGTCCCCGAGTTAAAGAGAAACTTAGAGAGGAAACAGCACCCTCTATTGGTCATAGGATAGAGATGCAGGTGGAGCAGTGTGGTCTGACGGGGACCACACTATTATTACATTATAATACTTAAGCTAAATAATTGCCTGTAATGCTGGCAGTCTGGAAGAATCCCCTTCCCATGGGCATTGTGTTCTTGGGAGAAACTGTGGTGGAGCCTGAACCTACACAGAGAACAGACATGAATAGCAGACATAGTATTAAAGACATTGGCAACATGAATTACAGCGAGAGAGAGAGAGATACAGAGAGAGAGAGAGCGAGATACAGGGAGAGAGAGAGAGAGAGACAGAGAGATACAGGGAGAGAGAGAGAGAGAGACAGAGAGATACAGGGAGAGAGAGAGAGAGAGAGACAGAGAGATACAGGGAGAGAGTGAGAGAGATATAGGGAGAGATACAGGGAGAGAGAGAGAAAGACAGAGAGACAGAGAGAGATACAGGGAGAGAGAGAGCGAGACAGAGAGATACAGGGAGAGAGAGAGAAAGACAGAGAGACAGAGAGATACAGGGAGAGAGAGAGAGACAGAGATAGAGGGAGAGAGAGAGCGAGAGAGAGATACAGGGAGAGAGAGAAAGACAGAGAGACAGAGAGAGATACAGGGAGACAGAGAGAGAGCGAGAGAGAGATACAGGGAGAGAGAGAAAGACAGAGAGACAGAGAGAGATACAGGGAGACAGAGAGATACAGGGAGAGAGAGAGCGAGAGAGAGATACAGGGAGAGAGAGAAAGACAGAGAGACAGAGAGAGATACAGGGAGAGAGAGAAAGACAGAGAGACAGAGAGAGAGAGAAAGACAGAGAGACAGAGAGAGACAAAGGGCGAGGGAGACATTTTTTTGTTGTTGAATTGAATTAAAAGAGAGACTGAGAGAGATACAGGGAGAGAGAGACAGAGAGAGACAGACAGAGAGAGAGAGAGAGAGAGAGGTGGAGAGAGAGAGAGAGAGAGAGACAGAGAGAGACAGACAGAGAGAGAGAGAGAGAGAGAGGTGGAGAGAGAGAGAGAGAGAGAGACAGAGAGAAACAGAGATACAGGGAGAGAGAGAAAGACCAAGAGAGACAGAGAGAGAGAGAAAGACAGACAGAGAGAGACAGAAACAGCTTCTCACAGATAACCCCAGCGTCCTCATGATGTCCACAGTTGTGTATCCCCCATCCCAGACTGTAGCATTTACTCAGCTGGTTCTCGTAACCATTACAGTTGACATTGTCCAGTAGAATCAGTCCTGTGCCGTAACCAAAGTAGGCATTGGTGGTGGAGGAAACGGCGTGGCCACAGCCAATCTGCTGACACACCACCCCTGCGTCTCTCCTACCCCAGTCGTCATCACACACCGTCCCCCAGCTGCCCTGGTAGAAGACCTCCACCCGTCCCTGGCAGTAGTCCAGTCCACCAACTAAGCGGATCCTACCATCTCCTAAAATATAGGGGAGGGCGGGAATCATCAGCATTCCATGTAAACCATATATGCAAAAGTATGAGGACATCCCTTCAAATTAGCTGGATTCGGCTATTTCAGCCACACCCGTTGCTGACAGGTGTATACAGTCGAGCACACAGCCATGCAATCTCCATAGACAAACAGTGGCAGTAGAATGGCTCGTACTGAAGAGCTCAGTGATTTAAAAAAATCTAATCAAAATTGAATTGTCACACACACATATTTAGTAGATGCTATTGTGGGTGTAGCGAAATGCTTGAGTTCAGAGCTCCAACAGTGCAGTAGTATCTAACAGTTCACAACAATACACAAATCTAAAAGAATGGAATTAATACGTATATAAATATTAGATTGAGCAATGTCGGCGTGGCATTGACTAAAATAGAGTAGAATAGAATGCAGTATATACATATGAGATGAGTAAAGCAGTATGTAAGCATTATTCAAACATTATTAAAGTGACTAGTGTTCCATTATTAAAGTGGCCAGTGATTCCATGTATATGTATATAGGGCAGCAGTCTCTAAGGTGCATGGTTGCATAACCGGGTGGAAGCTGGCTAGTGATGGCTGTTTAGCAGTCTAATGGCCTTGAGATAGAAGCTGTTTTTCAGTCTCTCGGTCCCAGCTTTGATGCAGATGTACTGACCTCGCCTTCTGGATGATAGCGGGGTGAACAGGATGTGGCTTGGGTGGTTGATGTCCTTGATGATCTTTTTGGCCTTCCTGTGACATCAGGTGCTGTAGCTGTCCTGGAGGGCAGGTTATGCGTTGCGCAGACCGCACCACCCTCAGGAGAGCCCTGCAGTTGTGGGCGGTATAGTTGCCATACTAGGCGGTCATAAAGCCCGACAGGATGCTCTCAATTGTGTATCTGTAAAAGTTTGTGAGGGTTTTAGGGGCCAAGACAAGTTTCTTCAGCCTAAGGTTGAAGAAGCCTTCCTCATCACACTGTCTGTGTGGGTGAACCATTTCAGATCGTCAGTGATGTGTACGCTGAGGAACTTGAAGCTTTCCACCTTCTCCCCTGCAGTCCAGGTGATGTGGCTAGGGGGTGGTCCCTCTGCTGTTTCCTGAAGTCCAGGATCAGCTCCTTTGTTTTGTTAACGTTGAGTGAGAGGTTATTTTCCTGGCACCCCTCTCCCAGGGCCCTCACCTCCTCCCTGTAGGCCGTCTCGTCATTGTTGGTAATCAGGCCTCCTACTCGTGTCGTCTGAAAACTTGATGATTGAGTTGGAGGCGTACGTGGCCACGCAGCCATGGGTGAACAGGGAGTACAGGAGGAGGCTGAGCATGCACCCTTGTGGGACCCCTGTGTTGCGGATCAGCGTAGTGGAGGTGTTGTTTCCTACCTTCACCACCTGTGGGCGGTCCGTCAGGAAGTCCAGGACCCAGTTGCACAGGGCGGGGTTCAGACCCAGGGCCCCAAGCTTAATGATGAGCTTAGACGGTACGATGGGGTTGAATACTGAGCGAGAGTCAAGGAACAGCATTCTTACATAGGTTTCCCTCTTGTCCAGATGGGATAGGGTAATGTGCAGTGCCATGGATAAAGCAGGGTGCAGTGCCATGGATAAAGCAGGGTGCAGTGTGGAGTCTGTGGAGCTATTGAGGCGCTAAGCAAATTAAAGTGGGTCTAGGGTGCCAGGTAAAGGTGGAGGTGATATAATCCTTAAACTAACCTCTCAAAGCACTTCATGATGACAGGAGTGCTACAGGGTGATAGTCATTTAGTTCAGTTACCTTTGCTTTATTGGGTACAGGAACAATGGTGGACATCTTGAAGCAAGTGGAGACAACAGACTGGGATAGGGAGAGATTGAATATGTCCGTAAACACTCCAGCCAGCTGGTCTGCGCATGCTCTAGGACACGGCTAGGGATTCCGTCTGGGCCGGCAGCCTTGCGAGAGTAAACACTCATAAATGTCTTACTCACGTCGGCCATGGAGAAGGAGAGCCCACAGTCCTCGGTAGCAGGCCGCATCGGTGGCACTGTGTTATCCTCAAAGCTGGTGAAGAAGGTGTTTAGCTTGTCCGGAAGCAAGACATCGGTGTCCGCAATGTGGTTGGCTTTTTGTAGTCCGTGATTGACTGTAGACCCTGACTCATACGTCTCATGTCTGAGCCGTTGAATTGCGACTCCACTTTGTCTCTGTACTGACGTTTAGCCTGTTTGATGCCTTACAGAGGGAATAACTACACTGTTTGTATTCGGCCATATTCCCAGTCACCTTGCCATGGTTAAATGCAGTGGTTCGCATTTTCAGTTTTGCGCGAATGCTGACATCTATCCACAGTTTCTGGTTTGGGTAGGATTTAATAGTCACAGTGGGTACAACATCTCCTATACACTTCCTGATGAACTCAGTCACCGTGTCATATTCGTGTATTTGTCCATGTCTCAGAGGCTACCCGGAACATATTCCAGTACATGTGAGCAAAATAATCTTGATGCGTGGATTCCGATTGGTCAGATCAGCGTTGAATAGACCTGAGCACATATATGTCCTGTTTGAGTTCCTGCCTATATGGAGTTGTGATCAGATTTTATGAAGGAAGGGTGGAGGTGGGCCTTGTAGACATTTTGAAAAGTTGAGTAGCATTGGTCCAATGTTTCCCAGTGCGAGTACTACAGTCATTGTGTTGGTAGAACTTCGGTAGTATTTTCCTCAAATTGCATTGCTAAAATCCCCAGCTACACAAAATTCCGGCCTCAGGATATGTGGTTTCCAGTTTGCATAAAGTCCAGTGTAGTTCTTTGTGGACCGTCATGGTATCGGCTTGAGGGGGATATTCACGGCTGTGACTATAACCAAAGATAATTATCTTGGGAGGTAATACGGTCGGCATTTGATTGTGAGGTGTTTTAGGTCAGCTGAACAAAATGACTTGAGTTTCTGTGCGTTATCACAATCACACCATGAGTAGTTAATCATGTAACATACACCCCCTCCTTTCTTCTTCCCGGAGAGTTCTTTATTCCTGTCTGCGCGATGTACTGAGAACCCAGCTGGTTGTATGGACGGGGACAGTATACACAGAGAGAGCCATGTTTCTGTATGCTACAATCCCTGATGTCTCCCTGGAAGGAGATCCTCGCCCTGAGCTCGTCTACTTTATTATCCAGAGACTGAACATTAGCGGTGGATGGTGTGCATGCCTCCTGAGTCGGACCAGAAGTCCACTCCGAATAACTCTTCTCAGCCGGCAACTTCATGGAGCAACCTCTGGGATAAGCTTAATTGCCCTGGGGGTACGAACAAAGGATCCAATTGGGGAAAGTTGTAATCCTGGTCGCAATGCACCATTCTGATATCTAAAAGTTATTTTTGGTTGTATGTAATAACACAAAAAAACTCCAAAGGCAAACATTGGCAGCAGATTGGCCCGTACTAAAGAGCTCAGTAACTTTCAACATGGCACCATCATAGGATGCCTTTCCAACAAGTCAGTTCATCAAATCTCTGCCCTGCTAGAGCTGCCCCGGTCAACTGTAAGTGTTGTTATTGTGAAGTGGAAACATCTAGGAGCAACAACGGCCCAGGCTCGAAGTGGTAGGCCACGCAAGCTCACAGAACGGGACCGCCGAGTTCTGAAGCATGTAGCGTGTAAAAATCATCTGTCCTCAGTTGCAACACTCACTACCGAGTTCCAAACTGCCTCTGGAAGCAACGTCAGCACAATAACTGTTCGTCGGGAGCTTCATGAAATGGGTTTCCATGGCCGAGCAGCTGTACACAAGCTTAAGATCACCATGCTCAATGCCAAGCATTTGCTGGAGTGGTGTAAAGCTTGCTGCCATTGGACTCTGGAGCAGTGGAAACGCGTGCACCCGTGCACCCGTGCACAAAGTGAGGTCCATACAGAAATTATTTATCGAGATTGGTGTGGAAGAACTTGACTAGCCTGCACAGTGCCCTGACCTCAACTCCATTTTTTATTTTACCTTTATTTAACTAGGCAAGTCAGTTAAGAACAGAATTCTTATTTTCAATGATGGCCTAGGAACAGTGGGTTAACTGCCTGTTCAGGGGCAGAACGACAGATTTGTACCTTGTCAGCTCGGGGGTTTGAACTTGCAACCTTCCGATTACTAGTCCAACGCTCTAACCACTAGGCTACCCTGCCGCCCATTGATCACCTTTGGGAATAATCGCCCAATATCAGTGCCCGACCTCACTAATGTTCTTGTGGCTGAATAGAAGCAGGTCCCCGCAACAATGTTCCAGCATCTAGTGGAAACTAGTGGCGTGCCGTGGGCCTGGGGCCTGGGCCTTCAGTGAAAATATATATATTTTTAAAATTATATTCTGATGATGTTTAGGCCAGCAGAGAAGGCCTTGCTGACCGTGACGGCTCACCACTGGTGGAAAACCATCCCAGAAGAGTGGAGTTACAGAAGCAAAGGGGGGAACCAACTCCATATTACTGGCCATGATTTTGGAATGAGATGTTCGACGAGCAGGTGTCCACATACTTTTGGATAATTTATCGTATCTTCTCACTCAAAGCCTGGATTCATGTCTATAACACATCTATAATGTCTTTATGGTGTGCCTATGTGTCTCCCGACCCCTCCTGTCTCAGCCTCCAGTATTTAACTGCAGTAGTTTATGTGTCGGGGGGCTAGGGTCAGTCTGTTATATTTGGAGTATTTCTCCTGTCTTATCTGGTGTCCTGTGCGAATTTAAGTATTCCCCTCTAATTCTCTCTCTCTTTTTCTCTCTTTCTCTTTCTCCTTCACTCCATTTCTCTCTCTCTCTCTCTCTTCTCTTGGAGGACCTGAACCCTAGGACCATGGCTCAGGACTACCTGGCCTGATGACTCCTTGTGTCCCCAGTCCACCTGGTCGTGCTGCTGCTCCGGTTTCTGATGTTCTGCCTTCGGCTGTGGAGCCATGGCCTGTTCGCCGGACATGCTGCCTTGTCCCGGACCTGCTGTTTTCAACTCTCTCTCTCTCTACCGCACCTGCTGTCTCTAACTCTGAATGATCGGCTATGAA
Organism: Oncorhynchus mykiss; assembly: GCF_013265735.2. Classification (NCBI taxonomy): domain Eukaryota; kingdom Metazoa; phylum Chordata; class Actinopteri; order Salmoniformes; family Salmonidae; genus Oncorhynchus; species Oncorhynchus mykiss. The sequence continues at coordinate 7,399,984 of NC_048574.1, read as the reverse complement.
AGGCCAACTGACATTTACTCCTGAGGTGCTGACCTGTTGCACCCTCTACAACCACAGTGATTATTATTATTTGACCCTGCTGGTCACCTATGATCATTTGAACATCTTGGCCATGTTCTGTTATAATCTCCACCCGGCACAGCCAGAAGAGGACTGGCCACCCCTCATAGCCTGGTTCCTCTCTAGGTTTCTTCCTAGTTTCCGGTCTTTCTAGGGAGTTTTTCTTAGCCACCGTGCTTCTACACCTGCATTGTTTGGGGTTTAAGGCTGGGTTTCTGTACAGCACTTTGTGACGTCGGTTGATGTAAAAAAAAAGAGGGCTATATAAATAAACTTGATTGATTGATATGTCTGTGAGTTGTTATGTCTGTGAGTTGTTATGTCTGTGAGCTGTTATGTCTGTGAGTTGTTATGTCTGTGAGCTGAAATGTCTGTGAGTTGTTATGTCTGTGAGTTGTTATGTCTGTGAGTTGTTATGTCTGTGAGTTGTTATGTCTGTGAGTTGTTATGTCTGTGAGCTGTTATGTCTGTGAGTTATGTCTGTGAGTTGTTATGTCTGTGAGCTGAAATGTCTGTGAGCTGAAATGTCTGTGAGTTGTTTTGTCTGTGAGTTGTTATGTCTGTGAGTTGTTATGTCTGTGAGTTGTTATGTCTGTGAGTTGTTATGTCTGTGAGTTGTTATGTCTGTGAGTTGTTATGTCTGTGAGTTGTTATGTCTGTGAGTTGTTATGTCTGTGAGTTGTTATGTCTGTGAGTTGTTATGTCTGTGAGCTGTTATGTCTGTGAGTTGTTATGTCTGTGAGTTGTTATGTCTGAGATTTGCCCTTAACATTGCTCTCCCATGCTGCTGTCTTAGTTTCGTTCCAGGTCTCTTTTGAAAACTGATTTTTATCTCACTACCTCGATAAATAAAGGTTAAGTAAAAAAAAGTTTAAATCCTTAATTGAATATCGCTCTGTTCATTTACACAGGCAGCCAAATTCTGATATTTTGCCCAATTACTGGCAAAAGCACTGATGTGATTGGTCAAAAGATCAGAAATGTGTTGCCTGTGTAATCGCAGACTATTTAGTTTGGATTCCGGGCTAGATTTATTGGGCTCTTGTGAGCGTGTTGTCCTCCATGAACTTTGAAGTTCTCCAGTTCTACAAACCTGGTTGTGACTGAAGGCAAACGGACTTCACCCTTTCCCCTTAAAGCAGTTTATTATACAGTGAATTAAAACAATTTTACTTACATCGTTTGACTGAAATTAGAGAGAAGAGAAATTAACGGGATCACTTACTTAAAGCTGAGTTTCTCCGAGATGAAGTGGTGGCCTCACCGAGGCTCCGTGACGCCACCACTGATGGAACTAAGGAGAGATGAGACAGAGGCAATAAAATAATACATTATATTTATTAGTGAGTCAACCAGGGATGTGTCCTTGTAACTCAGTCTTTTGTCATGCATTGACATCACATGAAATCTTTAGAAATGGTAAGGCCCATTCCTACACAAAACGTAACTAGAAGAGTAATACACTTCTTTTCCAAGATGGCAGACGTCTTTTGTCCTCGTCTTGTCGTGTCCCGTGTATATATATATATATATATATATATATATATATATATATATATATATATATATATATATATTTAAAAAAAAAATCACATACCTTTTTATATATATATGTTTTAATTTTCCATAAACTCATCTTCATAACACTCTCCTGCAACCCGCCTCACCAATTTATATTTATAAAAAAAGTATTATTTACCTCAAATCTGTAATCCTCCAAGAAGCTAGCCAGAAACTAGCCAGAAACTAGCCAGAAGCTAGCTAGAAGCTAGCCAGAAGCTAATCCAGAAGCTAATCAGAAGCTAATCAGAAGCTAATCAGAAGCTAGTTAGCTTCTTTACTGGCTAATCGTTAGTATTCAGCTAACCACGGTTTGTGGTCAACAGCTATCCTTTAGCTCGAAAATCTATCGGCAGTTTTGTACGGCGCAGCGCGGCTCGAAACGGAACATACCGGACCAATTTTTCTCTCCATGTCCCTGGATTTCAACCGCTAACTCTGGACATTCATACCCGGATCTCACAGCTAGCTAGCTGCTATCCGTGTGACTATCGGCTTTCGTCGATTCCGGAACAAACATCAATTATTCCGGAGCTAGCCAGCTGAAGAGTTCCATCAATCACTCCTGGGCTACAATCACCTATCCGGACCCGTTTTACTGCCTACGCGGAGCCCCACCGGGCCTTCACAACTGGACTGCCGACGTTATCTACCCGAAGGAGTTATCCGGCTGGCTCCTCCGTCGCGACGTTACCTGAACGCCCATCTGCGGCCCGCTAACCGTTAGCTGTCTTATCGGCTGCTATCTGAATAGACAATCAGACAATTTATTTATATTATAATTTTTTATTTATTTTTTCTTCTTGGGCCTCTATAACTATATCTATTGTTTTTTTGTTGTTGTGTGATTTGGATTAATCCCCTCTACCACACGGAACCCCACTAATCTACTGACGGAACGCAAGAGGTGGCTAGTAACAGACCTCCATCCTATGCTAGCTTGCTACTGATGGCCTGGCTAGCTGTCTAAATCGCCGTGACCCCAAACAACCTCTCTACTCACTGGACCCTTTTGATCACTCGACTAAACATGCCTCTCCTTAATGTCAATATGCCTTGTCCATTGCTGTTCTGGTTAGTGTTTATTGGTTTATTTCACTGTAGAGCCTCTAGTCCTGCTCAATATACCTTATCCAACCTATTAGTTCCACCACCCACACATGCAATGACATCTCCTGGTTTCAATGATGTTTCTAGAGACAATAACTCTCTCTTCATCACTCAATACCTAGGTTTACCTCCACTGTATTCACATCATACCATACCTTTGTCTGTACATTATACCTTGATGCTATTTTATCGCCCCCAGAAACCTCCTTTTACTCTCTGTTCCAGACGTTCTAGACGACCAATTCGTATTGCTTTTAGCCGTACCCTTATGTTACTCCTCCTCTGTTCCTCTGGGGATGTAGAGGTGAATCCAGGCCCTGCAGGGCCTAGCTCCACTCCTATTCCCCAGGCGCTCTCTTTTGACGACTTCTGTAACCGTAATAGCCTTGGTTTCATGCATGTTAACATTAGAAGCCTCCTCCCTAAGTTTGTTCTATTCACTGCTTTAGCACACCAACCTGGATGTTCTAGCTGTGTCTGAATCCTGGCTTAGGAAGACCACCAAAAATTCTGACATTTTAATCCCAAACTACAACATTTTCAGACAAGATAGAACTGCCAAAGGGGGCGGTGTTGCAATCTACTGCAAAGATAACCTGCAGAGTTCTGTCCTACTATCCATCTAACTTCTACTTTTAAAAATCCACCTCTCTAAAAACAAGTCTCTCACCGTTGCCGCCTGATATAGACCACCCTCTGCCCCCAGCTGTGCTCTGGACACCATATGTGAACTCATTGCCCCCCATCTATCTTCAGAGCTTAACATGCTTAACACCCCAGCCATTCTACAATCTAAACTTGATGCCCTCAATCTCACACAAATGATCAATGAACCTACCAGGTACCTCCCCAAAGCCTTAAACACGGGCACCCTCATAGATATCATCCTAACCAACTAATACACCTCTGTTGTCTTCAACCAAGATCTCAGCGATCACTGCCTCATTGCCTGCATCCGTAATGGGTCAGCGGTCAAACGACCTCCACTCATCATTGTCAAACGCTCCCTGAAACACTTCAGCGAGCAGGCCTTTCTAATCGACCTGGCCGGGGTATCCTGGAAGGATATTGATCTCATCCCGTCAGTAGAGGATGCCTGTATGTTTTTTTTAAATGCCTTCCTAACCATCTTAAATAAACACGCCCCATTCAAGAAATGTAGAACCAGGAACAGATATAGCCCTTGGTTCTCCCCAGACCTGACTGCCCTTAACCAACAAAAAAACATCCTATGGCGTTCTGCATTAGCATCGAACAGCCCCTGTGATATGCAGCTGTTCAGGGAAGCTAGAAACCATTATACACAGGCAGTTAGAAAAGCTAAGGCTAGCTTTTTCAAGCAGAAATTTGCTTCCTGCAACACTAACTCAAAAAAGTTCTGGGACACTGTAAAGTCCATGGAGAATAAGAACACCTCCTCCCAGCTGCCCACTGCACTTAAGATAGGAAACACTGTCACCACTGATAAATCCACCATAATTGAGAATTTCAATAAGCATTTTTCTACAGCTGGCCATGCTTTCCACCTGGCTACTCCTACCCCGGTCAACAGCACTGCACCCCCCACAGCAACTCGCCCAAGCCTTCCCCATTTCTCCTTCTCCTTCTCCCAAATCCGTTCAGCTGATGTTCTGAAAGAGCTGCAAAATCTGGACCCCTACAAATCAGCCGGGCTAGGCAATCTGGACCCTTTCTTTCTAAAATGATCTGCCGAAATTGTTGCCACCCCTATTACTAGCCTGTTCAACCTCTCTTTCGTGTCGTCTGAGATTCCCAAAGATTGGAAAGCAGCTGCGGTCATCCCCCTCTTCAAAGGGGGGGACACTCTTGACCCAAACTGCTACAGACCTATATCTATCCTACCATGCCTTTCTAAGGTCTTCGAAAGCCAAGTCAACAAACAGATTACCGACCATTTCGAATCTCACCATACCTTCTCTGCTATGCAATCTGGTTTCAGAGCTGGTCATGGGTGCACCTCAGCCACGCTCAAGGTCCTAAATGATATCTTAACCGCCATCGATAAGAAACATTACTGTGCAGCCGTATTCATTGATCTGGCCAAGGCTTTCGATTCTGTCAATCACCACATCCTCATCGGCAGACTCGACAGCCTTGGTTTCTCAAATGATTGCCTCGCCTGGTTCACCAACTACTTCTCTGATAGAGTTCAGTGTATCAAATCGGAGGGTCTGCTGTCCGGACCTCTGGCAGTCTCTATGGGGGTGCCACAGGGTTAAATTCTTGGACCGATTCTCTTCTCTGTATACATCAATGAGGTCGCTCTTGCTGCTGGTGAGTCTCTGATCCACCTCTACGCAGACGACACCATTCTGTATACTTCTGGCCCTTCTTTGGTCACTGTGTTAACAACCCTCCAGGCAAGCTTCAATGCCATACAACTCTCCTTCCGTGGCCTCCAATTGCTCTTAAATACAAGTAAAACTAAATGCATGCTCTTCAACCGATCGCTACCTGCACCTGCCCGCCTGTCCAACATCACTACTCTGGACGGCTCTGACTTAGAATACGTGGACAACTACAAATACTTAGGTGTCTGGTTAGACTGTAAACTCTCCTTCCAGACCCATATCAAACATCTCGAATCCAAAGTTAAATCTAGAATTGGCTTCCTACTTCGCAACAAAGCATCCTTCACTCATGCTGCCAGACATACCCTTGTAAAACTGACCATCCTACCAATCCTCGACTTTGGCGATGTCATTTACAAAATAGCCTCCCATACCCTACTCAACAAATTGGATGCAGTCTATCACAGTGCAATCCGTTTTGTCACCAAAGCCCCATATTCTACCCACCATTGTGACCTGTACGCTCTCGTTGGCTGGCCCTCGCTTCATACTCGTCGCCAAACCCACTGGCTCCACTTCATCTACAAGACCCTGCTAGGTAAAGTCCCCCCTTATCTCAGCTCGCTGGTCACCATAGCATCTCCCACCTGTAGCACACGCTCCAACAGGTATATCTCTCTAGTCACCCCCAAAACCAATTCTTTCTTTGGCCGCCTCTCCTTCCAGCACTCTGCTGCCAATGACTGGAACGAACTACAAAAATCTCTGAAACTGGAAACACTTATCTCCCTCACTAGCTTTAAGCACCAACTGTCAGAGCAGCTCACAGATTACTGCACCTGTACATAGCCCACCTATAATTTAGCCCAAACAACTATCTCTTCCTCTACTGTATTTATTTATTTATTTTGCTCCTTTGCACCCATTATTTTTATTTCTACTTTGCACATTCTTCCATTGCAAATCTACCATTCCAGTGTTTTACTTGCTATTTGTATTTACTTTGCCACCATGGCCTTTTTTTGCCTTTACCTCCCTTATCTCACCTCATTTGCTCACATCGTATATAGACTTGTTTATGCTGTTTTACTCCATGTGTAACTCTGTGTCGTTGTATGTGTCGAACTGCTTTGCTTTATCTTGGCCAGGTCGCAATTGTAAATGAGAACTTGTTCTCAACTTGCCTACCTGGTTAAATAAAGGTGAAATAAAAAAAAGGAGGATTGATTACTACAAACGCATTCGGTTGACCTTTTAACCTGTTATTACTTGTCAGAGTAGAGGACCTTGTGCATTTCAGGTAAAATAACAACCCAATGTTTATATCCCAGAACAAAGTGGCTAGCAACAGCAAGCTAGCTAGCTAAATTGCCATAAATGTTTGCTTATCGACCTGTCCCCAAATTAATATAATTGGTTCAGAGTTAGTTTTGATACTGTCAACCTGCGTGTCGTGATCGCGTCTGGTGTGGGGTAATAAAATCAACATGTGTGAGATGGTGCATCCAGACACGCGTGTGCAGTCTGGTCGGCCTGTAAGAGTTGCATAACCCTGGACTGGAATAAGATAAATATACCTCAATGAGTCTTACCTTTGCATGTGACTGATACATCCTCGTAGTGGTAACAGTTATGGATTCTCCAGCCCAGACTGCCACACTGTCCCAGGTCGGTCTCCCCTCCTTTACAGTCTACATTGTCCAGCATGATGGGCCCCAAGCCCTGGCCGTACTCTGAGATGCTACCTACCGCCACAGCCAGACCACAGACCAGCTGCCGACACACCACATTGGCATCTACCATGTCCCAGTCGTCATCACACACCGTACCCCACGTTCCGTTGTGCCATACTTCCACACGCCCCTCACACCGGTCACGCCCGTTCACCAGACGCACTGGAGAGATGAGACAATATATCACTAGACCCACGGCAGAAGAGACATAATATGATATCATCAGACCCACTGCAGAGGAGACACAATATAATATCATCAGACCCACTGCAGAGGAGACACAATATGATATCATCAGACCCACTGCAGAGGAGACACAATATGATATCATCAGACCCACTGCAGAGGAGACACAATATGACATCATCAGACCCACTGCAGAGGAGACACAATATGATATCATCAGACCCACTGCAGAGGAGACACAATATGATATCATCAGACCCGCTGCAGAGGAGACACAATATGACATCATCAGACCCACTGCAGAGGAGAAACAATATGATATCATCAGACCCACTACAGAGAAGACAC